>NC_135565.1:92500-242500 GCF_964340395.1 Glandiceps talaboti | reverse complement strand
TTAAATTTCGACTGACAGTTACAAATTAGGCTATTGACCAATCAGGGAAAAGCGTGAAGACCGGTGTATCAGCAGAGTAGCAAATTTATCAAATGTCGGTGGCGGGAGTGTATTTTCTGTGTATGAGATCCAATTAATGACATCCAGGGAAGAGTGATTAGACAATCATAACAAAAACATGACCCCTGACTGTGACTGAACAGATAAGACTTCCGTTCACAAGTTGAACACTATTTTCGTAATAATAAACATTACCTCAGAGTGTATTTAGAAGGTACACATACTACAACTTATACTTGCAAGGTAGACGGTATAATGGCAGGGAGAAAGCGACGGTTTGCTGTTATGACAGCTGAGGACATATAATAGTTCAGAAACTGACGGCAAGTGTACTGAAAAATACACAGAAATACACAGAAAATAATACTAGCTCATCATGCAAGTTTGGAATAGTTGGGCCGAGGAGAGGGATGAAGATGGAATGGACAAAAAAGTCACAATAATTGTGGACGGTATTGCATTGTAGTTTGAATGGTGTATTTTACTACAACTTGCGAGAGGTAGACGGTACTACTATTGCTTCGTAATACACGACATTTCAAAAGTTTGAATGGTGTATTTCATTTGCATGTATTAAATTAATATGCTGTTTCTTTACGCTAGACACAGAAAACAATTTCGCTGAAAGTTGTATTTTTAATGTCAGCAGCCATGTTTTGTTTTATCAGTGGCGATTAAATTTCATATCACTAGTTGCGTACACATGATGGATGTGATTGTATCTCATGCAAGTTTGGAATATTGGGCCGAGGAGAGGGATGAAGACGGAATGGACAAAAAAGTCACAATAGATGTGATTGTATTGAGTAGTTTGTAGTATGAATGTCCTGCATAATAATATCAAGCAAATACATAGTAGTATGAAATACACTGTACATTGGGATGTAATTGCTATTTTCGTCATGCAACATAGCGATATACGTGTGTGACATTGAATGTTGACACAGGCGGGTATCTAGTTTGTTGACACGTGTCAGCTTCGATTGGAAGTCATGTTGGCGCCAGGGTGTCTTGTCGAAAATCCAATCATAAACAATGGGTGTATGAAGTTCTTCCTGGGAAGAATATGACACCATTGAATTATTAGCCGGGGTACAAGATAAATGCCATCCGGGCATTACACGCCTCCTACGTCGGCGTGTATTTACCCGGACGGCATTTATTACATGTATGTATGTGTGTGTATGTATGTATGTGTGTGTGTGTGTATGTATGTATGTATGTATGTATGTATGTATGTATGTATGTATGTATGCACTTTCGTGCTCACACTGCTCCTATTTTTCGTAAACTTAATATTTTAGATATTCATAAACAGAGCAAATTTAGTACCTGTATGTTTATTTTTGATTTAAAGAGTAGTCGCTTTGCGCACAGCGTTGATAATTACCTCGACATTTTACCTCATAGTTACTCAACACGACAGGCAACAAGTGACAATTTTTATACTCCAAAATTTAATCTTTCTTTGAACCATCATAGCTTCAAGTACGCTGCAACCAAACACTGGAACTCAATACCAGACTTTATCAAGAATCTCAATAAACGCCATGAATTTAAGTATCACTTGAAGAACTGGCTACTTACCAGCTAAACTTCTCTTTTCAGTGCTATTCCACTGTTATGTTATGTAGATATCATTTACTGTTAATTAATCTACCCATCGGCATATACAGCTGTTATACTTCTTATACCGTTCGACCATCTTTCACAGACGTTCACCTTTAAAAGTATTTTTCGCATTGTGTCTGAGGGTCACATTCAGACTAGTTCGAATGAACTATTTGTGATCCCCGCCAGAAATGTTCACCTTACATGTGTGTGTGTGTGTGTGTGTGTGTGTGTGTGTGTGTGTGTGTGTGTGTGTGTGTGTGTGTTTTCTAATCTGAATAATTTATAACATTAAGCTCTGTAAATTTATTTGTAATGTCGAGCTCTTTGTACGAGATATTGTGTCTTTTTTTTTTTCTGGCGAAAATAAACATTATTATTTATTTATTTATGTATGTATGTATGTATGTATGTATGTATGTATGTGTGTGTATATTTGTATGTATGTATGTATGTATGTATGTATGTATGTATGTATGTATGTATGTATGTGTGTGTATGTATGTGTGTATGTGTATATGTGTGTATGTATATGTGTATGTGTATGTATGTAATACTATGTGTATGCATGTATGTGTATATGTATGTATGTATGTATGTATGTATGTATGTATGTGTGTATGTATGTATGTATGTATGTGTGTATGTATGTATGTATGTATGTGTATATATGTATGTATGTATGTATGTGTGTGTGTGTGTATGTATGTATGTATGTATGTATGTATGTATGTATGTATGTATGTGTGTATGTATGTATGTGTATGTGTGTATGTATCTATGTGTGGGTGTATGTGTATGTGTGTGTCTTATAGCTTGTATCTCAGCCTAGTTGTCATTGATAAAAAACCCAATTAATTATCAATGAGATTCATGTGCCCATATTACATTCATTGTATTGATAGTAATCAACAAATACTGTCTTTATCTCTGTAAGTTTGTTTGGAATGAGTTGTAAATCTCTATTGGATCCATTGAGTACACAAAGTATTCCCACAGTGTCTTAGTTGTTGTAATTTTGTGATTAATTTTAAAGAGTTAACTGTATCCAAATTGATTGTATTGAAGGAATGAAACATGTAACTATTTTATGTGTATTGCAGGCTATATTAGAACATAATGCTTTAGCTGAGTGTGCTGTTATTGGAATTAAAGATGCACTTAAGGGTCATGTACCCATGGGACTATGTGTACTAAAAACAGGTAAATATATACACTTAAGGGTCATGTACCCATTACATGGGACTATGTGTACTAAAAACAGGTAATATATATACACTTAAGGGTCATGTACCCATTACATGGGACTATGTGTACTAAAAACAGGTCTATTAAACACTTAAGGGTCATGTACCCATTACATGGGACTATGTGAACTAAAAATAGGTCTATATATACACTTAAGGGTCATGTACCCATTACATGGGACTATGTGTACTAAAAACAGGTCTATTAAACACTTAAGGGTCATGTACCCATTACATGGGACTATGTGAACTAAAAACAGGTATATATATACACTTAAGGGTCATGTACCCATTACGTGGGACTATGTGAACTAAAAACAGGTATATATATACACTTAAGGGTCATGTACCCATTACATGGGACTATGTGAACTAAAAACAGGTCTATATAAACACTTAAGGGTCATGTACCCATTACGTGGGACTATGTGAACTAAAAACAGGTCTATATAAACACTTAAGGGTCATGTACCCATTACATGGGACTATGTGAACTAAAAACAGGTCTATATAAACACTTAAGGGTCATGTACCCATTACGTGGGACTATGTGAACTAAAAACAGGTATATATATACACTTAAGGGTCATGTACCCATTACATGGGACTATGTGAACTAAAAACAGGTCTATATAAACACTTAAGGGTCATGTACCCATTACATGGGACTATGTGTACTAAAAACAGGTATATATAAACACTTAAGGGTCATGTACCCATTACATGGGACTATGTGAACTAAAAACAGGTATATATAAACACTTAAGGGTCATGTACCCATTACATGGGACTATGTGAACTAAAAACAGGTCTATATATACACTTAAGGGTCATGTACCCATTACATGGGACTATGTGAACTAAAAACAGGTCTATATAAAACACTTAAGGGTCATGTACCCATTACGTGGGACTATGTGTACTAAAAACAGGTCTATATATACACTTAAGGGTCATGTACCCATTACATGGGACTATGTGTACTAAAAACAGGTATATATATACACTTAAGGGTCATGTACCCATTACATGGGACTATGTGAACTAAAAACAGGTCTATATAAACACTTAAGGGTCATGTACCCATTACATGGGACTATGTGAACTAAAAACAGGTATATATATACACTTAAGGGTCATGTACCCATTACATGGGACTATGTGAACTAAAAACAGGTATATATAAACACTTAAGGGTCATGTACCCATTACATGGGACTATGTGAACTAAAAACAGGTAATATATAAACACTTAAGGGTCATGTACCCATTACATGGGACTATGTGAACTAAAAACAGGTCTATATAAACACTTAAGGGCCATGTACCCATTACATGGGACTATGTGTACTAAAAACAGATCTATATAAACACTTAAGGGTCATGTACCCATTACATGGGACTATGTGAACTAAAAACAGGTATATATAAACACTTAAGGGTCATGTACCCATTACATGGGACTATGTGTACTAAAAACAGGTGTATATAAACACTTAAGGGTCATGTACCCATTACGTGGGACTATGTGAACTAAAAACAGGTATATATATACACTTAAGGGTCATGTACCCATTACATGGGACTATGTGAACTAAAAACAGGTCTATATATACACTTAAGGGTCATGTACCCATGGGACTATGTGTACTAAAAACAGGTCTATATAAACACTTAAGGGTCATGTACCCATTACATGGGACTATGTGACTAAAACAGGTATATATATACACTTAAGGGTCATGTACCCATTACATGGGACTATGTGAACTAAAAACAGGTCTATATATACACTTAAGGGTCATGTACCCATTACATGGGACTATGTGTACTAAAAACAGGTCTATATAAACACTTAAGGGTCATGTACCCATTACATGGGACTATGTGAACTAAAAACAGGTCTATATAAACACTTAAGGGTCATGTACCCATTACATCGGACTATGTGAACTAAAAACAGGTCTATATAAACACTTAAGGGTCATGTACCCATTACATGGGACTATGTGAACTAAAAACCGGTCTATATAAACACTTAAGGGTCATGTACCCATTACATGGGACTATGTGTACTAAAAACCGGTATATATATACACTTAAGGGTCATGTACCCATTACATGGGACTATGTGAACTAAAAACAGGTCTATATAAACACTTAAGGGTCATGTACCCATTACATGGGACTATGTGAACTAAAAACAGGTCTATATAAACACTTAAGGGTCATGTACCCATTACATGGGACTATGTGTACTAAAAACAGATCTATATAAACACTTAAGGGTCATGTACCCATTACATGGGACTATGTGAACTAAAAACAGGTATATATATACACTTAAGGGTCATGTACCCATTACATGGGACTATGTGTACTAAAAACAGGTCTATATAAACACTTAAGGGTCATGTACCCATTACATGGGACTATGTGAACTAAAAACAGGTATATATATACACTTAAGGGTCATGTACCCATTACATGGGACTATGTGTACTAAAAACAGGTCTATATAAACACTTAAGGGTCATGTACCCATTACGTGGGACTATGTGTACTAAAAACAGGTATATATATACACTTAAGGGTCATGTACCCATTACATGGGACTATGTGTACTAAAAACAGGTCAGACTCTATATATACACTTAAGGGTCATGTACCCATTACATGGGACTATGTGAACTAAAAACAGGTCTATATAAACACTTAAGGGTCATGTACCCATTACATGGGACTATGTGAACTAAAAACAGGTCTATATAAACACTTAAGGGTCATGTACCCATTACATGGGACTATGTGTACTAAAAACAGGTCTATATATACACTTAAGGGTCATGTACCCATTACATGGGACTATGTGTACTAAAAACAGGTATATATAATATATAATTATACACTTAAGGGTCATGTACCCATTACATGGGACTATGTGAACTAAAAACAGGTCTATATATACACTTAAGGGTCATGTACCCATTACATGGGACTATGTGTACTAAAAACAGGTCTATATATACACTTAAGGGTCATGTACCCATTACATGGGACTATGTGTACTAAAAACAGGTATATATATATAATTATACACTTAAGGGTCATGTACCCATTACATGGGACTATGTGAACTAAAAACAGGTATATATATACACTTAAGGGTCATGTACCCATTACATGGGACTATGTGAACTAAAAACCGGTATTATATAATTATACACTTAAGGGTCATGTACCCATTACATGGGACTATGTGTACTAAAAACAGGTCTATATATATAATACACTTAAGGGTCATGTACCCATTACATGGGACTATGTGTACTAAAAACAGGTATATATATATAATTATATACTTAAGGGTCATGTACCCATTACATGGGACTATGTGAACTAAAAACAGGTCTATATATATACTTAAGGGTCATGTACCCATTACATGGGACTATGTGTACTAAAAACAGGTGTATATAAACACTTAAGGGTCATGTACCCATTACATGGGACTATGTGTACTAAAAACAGGTATATATATATAATTATACACTTAAGGGTCATGTACCCATCGGACTATGTGTACTAAAAATAGGTCTATATATACACTTAAGGGTCATGTACCCATTACATGGGACTATGTGTACTAAAAACAGGTGTATATAAACACTTAAGGGTCATGTACCCATTACATGGGACTATGTGTACTAAAAACAGGTATATATATACACTTAAGGGTCATGTACCCATTACATGGGACTATGTGAACTAAAAACAGGTCTATATATACACTTAAGGGTCATGTACCCATTACATGGGACTATGTGTACTAAAAACAGATCTATATAAACACTTAAGGGTCATGTACCCATTACATGGGACTATGTGAACTAAAAATAGGTCTATATATACACTTAAGGGTCATGTACCCATTACATGGGACTATGTGTACTAAAAACAGATCTATATAAACACTTAAGGGTCATGTACCCATTACATGGGACTATGTGAACTAAAAACAGGTATATATATACACTTAAGGGTCATGTACCCATTACATGGGACTATGTGAACTAAAAACAGGTATATATATACACTTAAGGGTCATGTACCCATTACATGGGACTATGTGAACTAAAAACAGGTCTATATATATACACTTAAGGGTCATGTACCCATTACATGGGACTATGTGAACTAAAAATAGGTCTATATATACACTTAAGGGTCATGTACCCATTACATAGGACTATGTGTACTAAAAACAGGTAACTATATATATAATTATATACTTAAGGGTCATGTACCCATCGGACTATGTGTACTAAAACAGGTAGACCATTTTCTATCCAACTGTTACATTAGACCACCACTAGTTGTTAGCCCTCCAACGGAGGCTTATAGATTGGGTTCCGTCCATCTGTCTGTCGCCATTTCTTGGACATTCACACGTCAATTTGCTTGATTTGTTCATTATATGATAATTCCATTTAGTGATATGCAAATTAAAAATGTGTCTTTTTCATCAAAAGTCTTTAATTCCAAAGCTACTGAGCAGATTGGACTGAAATTTGATGGGGATGCATCTGGGGGTGTATAGATGAAGAAATATCAAGCATATAATGATCTCATAAGTGATATGCAAAGTAGGTGTAAAAAATGTGAATTTGGTCAAAAACTTATATCTCAGGTAGTACTTTGTCAATGAGATTAAAACTTGGTGAGATGTTACTATAAGTGTTATTTTTCTAAAAGTGTTATTGGCCCTAGCAACAATGACCACGCCCATAGCAACAACGAAATGGCAGTGTGTTTCAGTGTTGCAGCCAGAGGGGCTTTTTGGGTCACACATTTTTTTTACCTGACTCACAATTTTGGAAGTGACGGGTCATAGTCCATGGGCCAGAGGGGGTTACCATGCAGCATTAAAAAAATTAATGTGTTTAATTTGAATATCTAGCACATTATGCAAAAATTAATTTTAAAAATATCTGGAGACTTTAAATCACCGATTTGAAAAATCAATAATTTTTCCGCAAAATGACATATAAACTTTCCATTCTTTTTTTTACATAACATGATCTGATACACATAAGGGGTGGGTTTTTTATTCAGTTGAATGAACTTAATAAGAAAAAGTATGTTAACATTATATATTTTGATGGTTATTAATGATTTCCCCCATTAAAACCAATATTATATTATATCATGCTACTATGTGCCATTCTGATTGGATAATAACTGTGGTAAAATCTCATTTTACCACGGCTGGCAGTGGTAAAATGGGCCCCTAAACTAGCATATGAATAGTACATGCAACGAGCCGTCTCAGCGTCCTGCTCTCATTGAATCAAGCAACACCAATTTAACTTTTAACCATCAGTCAAGTGCGTCAGGATTATTTCAAAACTGTAACACTGAAGTAAAGCACTTTGTCTATGTGCTACACATCATACTGAGGTTCAGTAGTGCTATAGGGATCGCCCAGTGTCTGTCTGTGTGTGTGTGTGTGTGTGTGTGTGTGTGTGTGTGTGTGTGTGTAAACAACTTAAAGTCAAAAACCGCTGAACCGAATGCCATGATATTTGGTGGGTCCATTACCTTGGGTGTCTAGTTGGGAAATTGTTCAAATCAAAATAATCGCATCACAGGTGTGTGATTTGGGTCAAAAAATGTGATTTTTGGTCAAAAAACTTAAACTCAGAAACTACTGGGCAGATTGGTGCGAAATTTGGTGGGAACATTCTTAAGGGGGTGTAAAGTAAGATTTGCTCATGACATGATGATTCCATCAGTGATATGCAAATTAGGGCTAAAAATGTGTCTTTTTGGTTAAAAATCTATAATTCCAAAACTACTAAGCAGATTGGGCTGAAATTTAATGGGAATGCATCTAGGATGTATGGATGAAGAAATATTAAGCATACAATGATTCCATGAGTGATATGCAAATTAGGTGTAAAAATGTTCATTTTTGGTCAAAAACTTATATCTCAAAAAGTACTTGGTCACCGAGTCTGAAACTTGGTGAGATGTTTCTGAAATTGTTATTCTGCAGATTTTCTTCAAAACATTTTTACAAAATTGGCCCTAGCAACCATGACCACGCCCTTAGCAACAACCAAATGGCAGTATATTTTGGTCAAATAACAACATCATCTGGTAGGCAAATGAGTAAACATTTATAAAATGTATGCAAATACCCTAGCAACCATGACCGCGCCCATAGTAACAGCCAAATGGTCGTGTATTTCACAAAGATAACAACAGGGATTAATAGACAATTGAATAAACATTCAAAAAATGTATGTAAATTTGCCTAGCAACAAGACCACGCCCATAGCAACAGCCAAATAATAATAATAATAATAATAATAATAATAATAATAATAATAATAATCTTTATTGTCCATCTGTTAAAAACATATGGAAAATTTCCTTTTGGCATCACAGGTCCTAAAAACACAAGCATCACAAAGACATATATACAAAAGCATACGTCAATCAAATATCACATAATGTAAACTCTATAAAATACGATTCTAATCACACACAATTAAAACTCTGAATTTAAAATGGCAACAGCTCGTGGTATAAAAGACTTCTTTAAACAGTTTTTACGTGCAAGAGGCACTTCAAGTCTGCGACCTGACGGATGAAATTTAAACTTTGAGTGAAGTGGATGTGTTTGGTCTGCAAGAATTTGAATCGACTTTCGTCGAAGTGATTTAATATAAAGATCAGGAAGCTGTAATAGATTAGAAGCAATGATCTTTCCTGACAACTTTACAATGCTCGCCAATCTTGTTGTGTCTTTAACAGAAAGATTACCATACCAAGACACAATATTAAATGTTAGAACACTCTCAATTAATGAACGGTACACTGATTCTAAAATATCCTTACTGACATCAAAATCTTTGAGTTTACGAAGTAGATACAAACGTTGCTGTGCTTTCTTAAAAATGTAATCAACATTTTCTGTGAATTTAAGATTCAAATCTAAAAGGGTACCAAGATACTTAAAAATAGACACCTGTTCTACTTGTTGTCCATTTATCACAGCAGCAGGGCCAAAAGTTGTGTCTTGTCTTCGTCCTCTTCCTAAATACATTTCTTTCATTTTACAAACATTGAGTTCAAGGAAACTATCTGCAAACCATGAGGTTAGATCACGTATATTGCAAAGATTACAACAGGAATAGAAAGACAAATGAATAAACATTCAAAAAATGTATGCAAATGTGCCTAGCAACAAGACCACGCCCATAGCAACAGCCAAATGATCACATATATTGCAAAGATAACGGGGATTAATAGACAATTGAATAAACATTCAAAAAATGTATATAAATATGCCTAGCAACAAGACCACGCCCATAGCAACAGCCAAATGATCACGTATATTGCAAAGATGATATCAGGAATTCATACACAAGTGAACAAAAACATACAAAAATATATGCAAATATATCTAACAACATGACCACGCCCATAGCAACAGCCAAATGATAGCATATATCGTAAAGATAGCAACATGGTTGGATTGGGAACTGGATAGTCGTTCAACAAATGAACACATTGTTAGCATGGACTAGCATATGGATAAACATTTTTAAAAACTACAGTTGTGCTACAACGCCATTGGCGGTATTTTTTAAAGAAAGAATGGAATTTTTTTTAGGTAATTTTGCAGAAAATTTTTCGATTTTTCAAAAATCGGCAACTTAAAACCTCCAAATTTTTTATTTCTTGGCATATGTAAGGCAAACATTATATCATTAGAAAGGAAATTTCTATTAAGCTTTCCAAATATATATTGGATAATACAGTCCGGGCTTGCATGTGTCGTATGGAAGACAATGTGTTACCCCTACCCTCAACCTTTCGACGACATTCTGTGACGCACATGTAATTTGAAATCGAGGCCAAACAGGTAGTGCATCCCAAAATGTTCACTGTTAACATTTTGTGTCTCATTCAGTAGACTCCAATGAACAAAAAAATACCTATGTTGGAGGTTTGTGTGTGGGGGGGGGGGGAGGGGGGTGCACGGTAACCCCCTCTGGCCCATGGACTATCCATAGATGACCCACACTAAAATTGTATGCAAATATGTTTAGCAACATAACCACGCCTATAGCAACTGCATAATCATTCAGCAAATATCTAGCATGGATCAGCATGTGGGTAAATATTTTGAAATACTGTACAGTTGTGCTACAACGCCATTGATGTTTTTTTTATAAATATTAATGTCCCCAAAACATTTATGATGACCCAGAAAAATGAAAGTCTTGGGACACTATGTCCCACTCTTCCAAAAGGCTGGCTGCAACACTGGTGTTTTGGTCAAATAACAACATCATCAGGTAGGCAATGTTGGAGGACAATGGTCACAGAGCAAACATGTGGTGGTACTGAGCTCCGGTTTACTGGAAGTTTTTGGGCTGTTTAGTTGAAAATGGAACCTGTCACCATGCTCGGGTCTCAACCTAATGATTTTTGTGGACTAACTAAGCTGAATGAGCAAGCCCCCATCAAAGAAGAAGCGAACTAAATCGAAAAAAAAGGTGATCTGAGTGACAAAACTCTAACGGTCAATATGGCGAATGCATCAATAATGAGCCATTGTCCATGAACACAGGTGTGCTCTCACCCCAACCAAGTACAGGCCAGATGACACCCACTTACAATCCTCAGTCATTTGCTGTTAGTCCACAGTTCCTGCAACAGCCGATGAACATGCATTTGTTTCTACCAGGCTCTCTGCAGAATACGTCTCATTCTATTGCAATCAATCAACTTACCTGATGCATAACAATTAGGCTATATTTGCATACTCATAACCCCACTAGGCAAGAATTCTTGGTCTTGCGATAGACGATACTACCAATACTAGCCAGTTCTTATTTACCTAGCATTGAGTATGCATCGCTACACTCATACTCCGATAAAGTTCTTCGAACATTTAACGGCGCTACCCTTGCAGGTATTTCCGTTCTTTCCTGTCCCTGTGTGGGACAAATTTTCTCTTTGAGGTTCTTTTGTAGTTTCAAAGACATTTATTAGCGTAGTAATGTAAAATTTCCTGACGTACGTTAGCGTAGCACGCTATCAGTCTGAACTTCCGATATCTCAAAACATAACCGGAACTACTGTTCTCGTGTTTCCAGTGTGCTTTCTTTTAGAATTCTACGAACATGGAAGAAAGTTCTACTATGTACTCAATGCTACAAAAAGATGGACCCTAAGTGTGGACACGAGGTATGTGAAGCGTTCGTCGGCACGACTCCACAACAACCCGTGCCGAAGCCAGTGACAACACGTAGTAAGTCGAGGGCCGGTATAAATACGTCCACCTCGAAAGGTAAGAGTGCCAAGTCATCCGAGATTTTGTCCAGGCGCGACTTGGATACTATTCTTAATGAACGTTTCGATAAATTTTCTCTACAAATGGCAAATCAATTCGAAAATTTGTTAGGAAAATTTACTCAGAATCTGTCGAGTGAGGGCGCTGTAGCTCAGAGTAATAGCACAGTCCCTACTTCGAATGAGACAGATGGTAACATTGGTACTCAGCCTACTATGGTTCCCGAGATGGGTGTCAATCCTAGTTTAGCTGAACGTTTTGATAGACCCGATGGGGTATCTCTCTATGCTGGGAATGAGTTTGATGAGACCACAAACCTCCCACAGCAGGAGTTACCTTTTAGACGTCCTTATGGGGATCCCTCACACAATACAGAGGCTCCTGAGGATCAGTCTATTTCGGACAGCGAGTCAGTTTCAATCGTTCAGTGTTTCCGAGCGTGATGGCTCTGCAGGGAAATTGACAAATATTTTAAACCTCATTTCCACAGAACTAGGCTGTGAGACTACTAAGGAGGATAGTACTGTTCGTCCCTCCTATGTCAATACAGTTGAGGACAAGTCACAATTGCCTCCAAGACTGCCTATTGAAGGTGAGTTGGTTAAAACATGGCAGAGTATGGAGAAACGATTACCTCGTATCCCTAGATACAGAAAGTCTACTGACAGTGTTTTCAGATTGTTGGATAAAGACTTTGATGAGTTCTCTAGATCTCCCAGTGTGGAACCATTGATTCACACTAAAATAAAGTCTGATCAGATGCTTCAGCTAAGAAGGTTGCAGACAAAACAGAGACAGGTATAACAGCACTAGACAGAGCACTTCGTGTACAATTACGCTGTTTGTCACATTCTCTTATCATGACGGCTTTTATTAACAAAGCAATGACAGCAGGCTCTGGTATTTCTGACCAAGCTCTACAAGGCAGTGTCAATTTCTTAACACACGCCATTATGTCAGCTGCAGATCAAAATATCCATGCTGTTGCACTGGCTACTCATGCTAGACGGGAGATATTTTTAGACCAGTTGTCTTTTCCCACTCCTGTTACAAGACAACGCTTAGTCATGCTTCCTATATGTGGTGATAAGTTGTTTAATGGTCAATTTTCTCAGATTCTACATCAAGAAGCAGAATCTGCGCGTGATGTGAGAGAGATTTCTGAACTAACCATGAACACTGGTACAAACAAACGCAAAACAGTGCTGTCCAAGCCCAAGGGTAACCAACCCCAAAAGCTTCGACGAGTTCACTATAATAATAGTAAGACTGACAACCGAGGACAGAACAAGCAGTCCAACTCAAATCAGTCTAAACGCTGGCTGCCCTTTCGTGGGAAAAAGGACCAGCAGTGACGTAGACAACTACCCTTCTCAAAAAGGAGGGGAGGGAGTACTCACGGTTACACTCCCCCTTCCTCACATTCCTGTAGGGGGCAGGTTGGCCCACTTTTACACTCACTGGCAGTCAATCATCCAAAACAAGTGGGTATTGAGTGTGATAGCCTCGGGTTACCGTCTGGAGTTTACAAGCAGACCACCCGTAACTTATCGTCCAATTTACACTACACCCCCCGGGAATGTGGGAAAGAGGGAGGTGCTATTAATAGAGATAAACTCCTTGTTGGAAAAAGGAGCCATAGAACAGGTTCCCTTTCCACTGAGGTCTCCAGGTTTCTACAGTACCGTCTTCCTTGTCCCAAAAAAGACAGGAGGATGGAGAATGATCATCAACCTCCGACCTCTCAATGGTTTCATACAAAAGGAACATTTCAAGATGGAAACCATTCAGTCAGTTCATGACAATTTAAAAGTCAACGACTGGGTCTTCTCACTGGATTTGAAGGATGCGTACCTTCACATCCCCATCCATGTAAAAGATCGCCCCTTCCTTCGGTTCGCGTTCCGAGGGACCGTTTACCAATTCAGGTGCCTTCCTTTTGGCCTGGCATCATCCCCTCGAGTCTTTACCAAGGTAACAGCAGTAATAGGGGAATACCTTCACAGTCACAGTATCCACATACACATGTACTTAGACAACTGGTTTGACAAGACAGTCTTCTCAAAACCAATTGGTGAGAGACCGTCAAATAGTTCTACAGACAGCGGTACGGTTGGGCTGGATCCCAAACTGGGAAAAATCCGACCTACAACCTTCCCAGACCCTGATTTACATAGGGGCTTCACTGAATCTGGTAAAAGGCATAGCAGTGCCAACACAGGAAAGGTTCCAAAGTCTCAGAACATTGATAGAACCCTTTCTGACAAGGAACCAATTTCCGGCAGTAGAGTTTCTTTGATTACTCGGTTTGATGGCGTCATGCACTCAACTGATCCCTCATGCCAGGTTGTACATGAGACCACTTCAGTTATACCTCATCTCACAATGGCGTCCTATTGTTCATCCGATAGACAAACTGATCCAAATGGACCCATTACTTATCGACACACTCAGGTGGTGGGTAGTACCAGACAACTTTTTCAAGGGAGTTCCCTTATATCATCCACCCCCAGAGAGCACTCTGTTAACAGACGCATCAGTCCAGGGGTGGGGGGCCCACTATGGAGACTTGATCGCATCAGGAAGGTGGACCTCATTCCAACAACAAAAGCACATAAACTGGTTGGAGCTAATGGCAGTGTGGAATGCCCTGAAGGCCTTTATAAACCACATACTACAACAAAGGGTACTGATACGATCCGACAATGCAATGGTAGTATCATACATAAATCGTCAAGGGGGAACTCATTCCCCATCACTGTGCATGCTAGTGTGGGAAATGAGTCACTGGTGCATGAGCAAGGGTATAACCCTCAGAGCAGCTCATATTCCGGGGAAAAAGAATCTGATCGCAGATGCCCTATCCATAAACCGCATGATCCCTACAGAGTGGACTTTGAACAGAACAGTGGTGAAGGAGGTATTCTTGAGACTGGGCAGACCACTCGTAGACCTTTTTGCTACAGTAGCAAACACTCAACTACCAGTATTCTATGCTCCGCTCCCAGACCCAAGAGCGGAAGCAGTAGACGCTCTATCAATTTCATGGAAGCACCTATACGGGTATGCCTTCCCACCAGTACCTCTAATTCCTCGAGCACTTCAAAAGATAAGCTCAGAGGAAACAACCATAATCTTGATTGCACCAAATTGGCCCAGAAGGTTATGGTTTCCAAAACTACTAGACCTCCTAATAGACATACCACTCAGATTACCAGAGAGGGAGGATCTTCTGTCTCAACCCAAATCAACAGTTTATCATCCAGATCCAAGTGTAATGCAACTGGTTGCGTGGAAATTATCCAGCAACGATGGCTTGAGAAGGGCCTTTCACAAAAAGCTGCAATATATGCAAGTGGGGCTAGAAGACAGAGCACCAGACAATCCTATGATAACAAAATCAGGACTTTTTATAGTTGGTGCCATAAACAATCTGTTAATCCCAGCAATCCAAGTATAGGACAGATTGCTGATTTCTTAGTTTTCCTTTTTGAGGACAGATCTCTTCAAGTCAGAACTATAAGCTCTTATTTATCAGCACTCTCAGCAGTGTTACCAGAGATACAGGGTGTCAAAATAGGTAGTCACCCTGCATTTTCTGCTCTTATCAAGGGTTTCTTTGTTCAGAGGCCTATTAAACGGCATCTTCTCCCTCCGTGGCACCTTCCCCTGGTCTTAGACAGCCTCAGGGGCAGCCCTTTTGAACCTATTCACTTATGCTCTCTTAAATTCCTGACATGGAAGACTGTTTTTCTACTAGCAGTGGTGACAGGTCGTAGACGAAGTGAGTTGCATGCTTTATCCATTGATCCCAATCATATCCGCTGGGAACCAAATGGGGTCAGATTAATACCTCACCTGCAGTTCCTGGCTAAGAATGAGTCCTTAAACCACCCAGGCACAGCTATCTTTGTCCCAAAGCTCACAGCCTTTTCATCAGACTCTGAGGATAAGTTCTTATGTCCTTACAGAGCATTAAAATGCTATATTAAGACAACTGCTAAACTGAGAGGTAATCACAGTCAGTTGTTTCTCGCTTACAAATCTAATGCCCATAATCCAGCACATCCAAGCTCTATCTCTCGCTGGATAAAAGGGACTATTTTCTATGCCTATAACAACCAGGACAGTGCCAGTCGTCAGTTACACAGGATTACTGCACATGATACAATTGCGTTAGCATCATCCTGGGCATTGTTTAATGGTGTTAGCACTGATGACATCATGAAAGCTGCATTCTGGGCATCACCAACTACTTTCATCAGCTATTACCTGAAAGATGTTGGCATGGATGAAGCTGCCTTTAATTGGTTTATCGAGCCTAAGCTCAAGAAGCAAAATAACTTAACTAGATGGTGAGTGAAAGTTCCTTTTGTCTTTATAATTATATACTACCCACCTCCACAGATATCTTTGTATTCTGTTAATAGCCTAATTGTTATGCATCAGGTAAGTTGATTGATTGCAATAGAATAAGAGTTTCCCCACAAGGAAACATTTTTCTATAAGATCAATCTACTTACCTGATGCAGTACCCACCCTCCTCCCCACTTGTTGGGAAATACACTTGTATTTAAGGATGGGCTGGCAAATAAAAACTGGCTAGTATTGGTAGTATCGGTGAGAGGGCGACCTCGTCTATCGCGAGACCAAGAATTCTTGCCTAGTGGGGTTATGAGTATGCAAATATAGCCTAATTGTTATGCATCAGGTAAGTAGATTGATCTTATAGAAAAATGTTTCCTTTTGGGGAAACTCTTAATATGCATCAACCCCATTGCACTGGCCCCCTGGGCACTAGAATTGCTGACACGTATGGACGAAATTTCAAAACGTCTTGATAAATTGGACGAAATAGACCGTGCGGTGAGTGAAGTGAAAAATGACATTAAGTCGATTGATAGACGGGTCATAGAAGTTGAGAAAAGTCAAGAATTTATCAGTGGCATGCTTGACGAAAGTAAGTCGGATTTTGAGTGTTATCGAAATCAGACGGAAGCCGTTGTTACCGGGTTGAGGGAGTCACTGAAAGGTATCGTGCAAAAAACTACGAATTTGACTGAACAGGTCGTGGACCTTCAATGTAGATCAATGAGGGATAATCTTTTATTCTTCAACATACCTGAAACGGAGGGCGAGGATTGCACTGACAAGATTCAGAATTTTTGCACAGAAACCTCGGCATTGAAGAACCTGTGAATATCGACCGGGCACACAGAATTGGAAGACCACGGCCTAATACAAGACGTCCCATAGTTGTGAAATTCTAAAGGTTCACTCAACACAAAACGACCAGAAAGTCCAGCGGTAAACTACGTGGTACAACATTCTCCATAGGCGAACAGTTCCCGAAGGTGGTTCAGGACAGAAGAAGAGCTCTTCTCCCCATACTACAGAAAGCTAAGGCTGAGAACCGCAAGGTTGCGTTGGTAAAGGATAAACTATATATTGATGGGGTGTTGTATGCTGCTCCTACTTCTAGTACGTTGGTATTATGATCATGATATTTTCTATGAGCTTGAAAACCAAATTGCAACTTTTCAAACTTCTGGCAAAGTTATTGTTATTGGCGATACAAATAGTCGAACTAGAACGTGCGATGATTTCATACGATATGATAATTTGCATGATTCAGTCAACCCCAGAGATGTCTTTACATACCACAGTGACGTAACTTTATCTACACGTGTAAATCCTTACACAGGGACTAATGAATATGGAACTAGGTTAATTAATTTATGCAAGTCGACTGGTTTGCGGATTTTGAATGGTAGCCATACAGGTGGCAACAGTAATGACTCATTCAAAGGGGTACGTGGAATGAGTGTATAATTGACTGTGTGTTGACCCCACCAGCATTTTTCCCTATTGTTAGTAAATATATTGTGTGTAACTTTAATGAATATTCTGACCATGCGCCCCTACATGTAGAATTGGCAGTCAGCTATTTGCATCCACAAGTAGAGAACATTGAACTCAGTACAGGGAAAGTTCGTGAAGTGTACCATTGGAACACTAATCTTGCACCACAATGCCGTGAGGCAGTACGAGTGAATCTTGATAAAATTCACACTTCTTTCAATGAAGCTGAGATTGTTTCACAAGCTACCATGAATAGTAACGTTGATAATTTCACTAGTGTGCTGAGTGAGATATTCACTCCTTTCTGTAAATCCTATGCTACCCGATCTCGAACACCCGATAGCAATGTTCATACCTTTGATGTAAATATATTGTCTCGTAATGTACCTGACAAACCTTGGTTTAATGATGAGCTAAAGCGATATTACAGAGAATACAAATGTGCACTCAACTAATTCAACAGGAGTAAGACTACTGAGCACCACACTTTTTTGAATGAAAAGAAACAAAAATATAAAATTTTAGAAGCTAAGCGGAAGCGATATTATTTGTGTACTGAAGGAGATACGCTTGCTCATTTGAAAAACCATAACCCCAAAGAATTTTTGAAAAGATCCTCTATTATATCATATTTAAAAAGGGCGATGCCAAAGATCCCACCAATTATTGTGGTATTAGTTTAGTAAGTCATTTAGGTAAACTTTTCACTGCCGTAATTAGTCCCCGCCGGACGAAGCCCGGACGGGGACTTATAGATTGGGTTCCGTCCGTCCGTCCGTCCGTCCGCAGCTGTTTCTTGGAGATGCCTGGACTTATTTTTTTTAAACTTGGTACAGGGGCAATATACTATGGCATACATATGCACATCAATTTGTTTTATGATACGATCCAATATGGCCACCTAGCAGCCATTTTGTTTGCGAATTTTCCCTGTCCAAAGCCATAACTCAGACATGCATGAACAGATCTCATTCAAAGTTGCTATTAGGACAGTGTTATATGACATACATGTGCATATTCATTGTTGTCGTGATAGGATCCAATATGGCTGCCTGGCAGCCATTTTGTTTGCGAATTTTCGATGTCCAAAGCCATAACTCAGACATGCTTGAACAGATCTCATTCAAAGTTGGTATTAGGACAGTGTTCTATGTCATACATGTGCATATCCATTTTCATCATGACATGGTCCGATATGGCTGCCTGGCAGCCATTTTGTTTGTGAATTTTCCATGTCTAAGCCATAACTCAGACATGCTTGAACAGATCTCATTCAAAGTTGCCATTAGGACAGTGTTCTATGACATACATGTGCATATTCATTGTTGTCGTGATACGATCCAATATGGCTGCCTGGCAGCCATTTTGTTTACGAATTTTCCATGTCCAAAGCCATAACTCAGACATGCTTGAACAGATCTCATTCAAAGTTGGTATTAGCACAGTGTTCTATGACATACATGTGCATATCCATTTTCGTCGTGATACAATCTAATATGGCTGCCTGGCAGCCATTTTGTTTGCAAATTTTCCATGTCCAAAGCCATAACTCAGACATGCTTGAACAGATCTCATTCAAAGTTGGTATTAGCACAGTGTTCTGTGACATATATGTGCATATTCATTGTTGTCGTGATACGATCCAATATGGCTGCCTGGCAGCCATTTTGTTGGCACAGTTTTCATGTCCAAAGCCATAACTCAGACATGCTTGAACAGAGTAGTGATATCAAAAACAACCATATGAGGCCAAACAACATTAACCAGGTTTGAAAATGACAACATAAACTACCAGTTCCTTAAAACCCAATCATAGTGGGGACTATGTCATTTTCAATGACTTGTTTCACTAGTACGCTTGGGTTAATGCAAGGAGAAATATTGTCTACTATTCTATTTTCATTGTATATTAATGACTTTGAAATGGGGTTCTTGACTAACAATTGTATTCCCTTTGATTGTAAATCCTTGAGTCTTTTTCTTTTAATGTATGCTGAAGATTTGGTACTTTTTTCTGAAAGTGTTGAAGGGCTACAAAGCCAGTTGGACTATCTTTGTAATTACTCCCATGAATGGGACCTTGGTGTAAATATTCAAAAAACAAAGGTCATGGTTTTCAGGAAGGATGGTAGGGTGAGAAATTTTGAGTGATGGGTCTATAATGGTCAAATCCTTGAAATAGTTGATAGATTTACATACCTTGGCATTCTACTTTACTATAATAACAGATTTTGCATGGCTGAAAAACAAATAGCGGAACAAGGTAGAAAGGCTTTGTTTGCTATGTTTCGCAATACCAAATCACTGTACCTGAACCATGAGACTTTGATGTCATTATTTGACTGTTATGTTGGTAGTATTTTAAACTATGCATCTGAGGTATGGGCCCACATGCATGCAGAAAGGACATATCATTGAAAGGGTTCATTTAGATTTTTGTAAACGAATACTAGGTGTGAAGAAGTCTACATGTAATGCTATGGTGTACCAGGAGCTTGGTCGGTATCCAATGAAATGTACTAGAATTTACCATATGATAAGCTACTGGTGTAAATTATTTGACACAGATATCTGTATTTGAAAGGTTGTTTATGAATATATGTATGATAGAGTAGAAAATAGTAACGAGGTAAATTGGTTATTTCATATTAAGCAGGAGTTACTGTTTTTAGGTTTCAGTAGTATCTGGTCTAATCAGTGTCTGGATAAAAAGTATCTTGTGGTTATTAAACAAAGAATTTTTGATCATGCGCAACAGAGCCTTGCGGCACAAATTGATGAATCGCCAAAATGTGTATTTTATAAATACTTGAATGATGCATTCCGTTTGCAATATTATTTGGGTAAGCCGAGACCTAGTTTGTATAAGAAATTGATTTCCAAATATCGTCTCTCGTCCCATAATTTAACCATAGAAACTGGGCGTTATCATGGTACATTAAGGCGTATGAGAAATTGTCCACACTGTAATAATGATGTCGAGGACGAATTTCATTTTATACTCCATTATATAGAGAATTACAAGTCCGTTTTATTAAGCCATGTTATTGAAAAAAAACATCCGCCTTTAAACTTGTACAACTACTATCCATGGAAAATGTAAAGCAGCTTTGCAATTTAGGTAGATATTTAAAACAAGCAGGCATCCTACGTTCGGTTCATATATTAACGTAATTTGTATTTAGTACATTCTCCGACATGTTTTCTTCGTGATGATTTTTGTTTTTCTAGTTCTGTATTAAACTGATGAGCAGAACTTGCTCAAACTAAATAAAGAATTGTATATAGAGTAAACATTCAAAAAAACTATGTAAATATCCTTCACAACCACGACCATATTTCACAATGATGACAACAGGATTTTTTAGACAAGTGACCAAACATTCAAAAAATGACTATGCCCATAGCAACAGCCAAAAGGTTGTGTATTTGACAAAGATAACAACAGGGATTTTTAGAAAAGTGAACAAACATTCAAAAAATGTATGGAAACAAAACCATGCCCATAGCAACAGTCAAATGCTCATGCATATCGCAAAGATAACAACAGTGATTAATAGACAATTGAATAAACATTCAAGAAATGTATGTAAACATGCCTAGCAACAGGACCATGCCCATAGCAACATCCAAATGATCGGGTATATTGCAAAGATAACAACAGGGATTAATAGACAAGTAAACGTTCAAAAAATGTACTATGTAAATATTCAATCAATTATACAGTGCTACAATGCCATTGGTGCTATATTTCATACAATCTAATACATCACACTACCATAACTGGTGGCTATTCTCTGTAAACATCCATTGTAGGGACTGAGTCATCTCCGATGACTGCTTGTTTAAATTAGCTCCCAAAGGGCGCAGCCCAACGGGGGCTTCTACATTGGGCTCGATCCATTCGTCTGTCCATCCTTCCTTCCGTCTGTATCCACCTGTATCTCCAATATGCATGTGTCAATTTCAACCAAACCTGGTACAAATGTCAGATGTTATAGAGGGCATATGCACATCACTCGGTTTCACAACCTTCATGACAACAGCGAAATGACGGCCATATTTGTTGTAAATAATCACACTTTGCCCAATAACTCTTGAACTTTAACACATAGAGACTTCATTTAAGTGTCTTCACCCATATTATCAATGACGAGCTTTCTAATGACACATTGAACTTTGACTTTGACCTTCAGGGTCAAGGTGTATATGTAAATTTCTGATATGCATGGACTGCTGGCACGCTTGTCAGATACTATAGCCTGCATATGCATGTCACTTCGTTTTACAACCCATACAATAACAACCAAATGGCGGCCATATTTGTCATAAGTATTTACATTTTACTCATTAACTCTTGAACCTTAATAGATGGAGATAACATTCAAGTGTCTACCTCCATTTTATCAGTAATGACCTTTGTAATGAGACCATATGACCTTTGGCCTTGACTGCATTCAAAGTCACAGGACAAAAATTTGTTGAAAGACATTGTAATTCAACAAGCACAAGCCATGTGATTTCAATTGTCTGCCTGCTCAATATCAGATACAATATTTGTTTTAGATGACCTTTGAGTTAAGGTCAGATATAAAATTATCATAGTATGATTCATACAGACATCATGTAAAATCTATGAGGTGTGTTTGTGTTTCTGTGTTGCAATCTTTAAGTCAATGCTGACATAGTTGAAATTGTCCAGGATCTACACATACAGATAAAAAATAATCCCTTTTTGATGCTGAGTGGCTGTATCTTTTTAATTGGCATAATAGCCATGACATTATTGCTGTCCTTTTTTAACTGGAAGCCAGCAAAATACTGCACAGACTTAACAACTTGTCATTGTATTGTCAGACTAGACGAAATCATTCCCTTACATTTGCCTTGACATTACTTCAGGCCATACACACCTACCAAAATAGTCAGAGTATATTGTCACAATTTATATATAGTCAATACTGTATATGTCAACCCACACTCACTTTCAACATCACTTGCCAAATACACAGTCATACCTACGTATATCAAACTCACTCCAATCATATAGCCTCAGTGCTTTCTTTAACACACACACATACACACAAATCTTACCTCCATTTTCTATACATCACTCCACATATTTCAGCAATTACTTTATACTAAGTACTCTCACATTTCAATCAATAACTTTATTTCATGTTCAAACATACACCACACCTTTCAGTAGTACCAACAAAAATCCATTCTTTCCTTCTACAACAAATCCTTTTTGGGGGCTATGTCTTTGACAAAGACTTGTTGTAAATGAGACCAGATCTTGCATGTAACAAAGAATTCAAAATCGGAACGGTTGCGGGGCAAAGTGCTAGATCTAGCACTTCGCCACTTTTTGACAAAGTGCTAGATCTAGCACTTTAGCGAAAACTGACGAAGTGCTAGATCTAGCACTTTGTCAAAAAGTGGCGAAGTGCTAGATCTAGCATTTCAACAAAGTGTGGCAAAGTGCTAGGTCATCGGTAAATATGTCATGTTATAACTTATACCGGTAATGGACATGTTATTACTCTCAGTGTAAAATGTTACTTCCCGTGTTTAACAACCTTAGAGTTTGATTTTCCGTATGTTTTGCCAATGCACAAACAAGTTTCTACTTAGTAATTTTTAGTAACGTTCAGTTTTGTACTTTTTCGATGTTCTATGCGGCGAAAACTACAGCACGTGGTCGTTTCCCTTCCACGTTTCGTACTCCTTACAGCGGCTTGACACCACTACCAACAACCGCAGACCGCCATTTTGGACAGCTGTCACGTCAAATAACGCAGTTGAAACTACGAACTTTTTAATTTCGTTCGGCGTTCGTCACAGACTCCAACTATAGCACGTAGTCGTTTCGGTACCACGTTTCGTACTCTGTACTTGACAAAGGCTTGACACCACTATCAACAACCGTAGACCTCCATTTTGACAACTGTTCATGTCAAATAACGCACTCCCATACACTCGAAACTTCGAAGACTTCAGGAAGTAGAAGTATTTAGTTCGGCGTGCGTCACAGACTTCATACTGCAGATTTAATGGCAGTGACATTTGTAACATTGCATGACAAAGAAATAATACAAAGGAAAACTGAATTTCTTGGGGTGTGTGTGTGGGGGGGGGTTAGTGTGTGTCGAGAGCGAAGATTTTTCTTGATCGTTGAACACGAAAATAAAGTCTGGGTGTAAGTTTATATCACGTTCACTATATTTCTATTGAATAGATTCACTTCTTTCAGTATTATCAGATCGTTAATAGATGACAAAAAATATTGCTATCGAAAACATAAGTGCGAAAACATATTCGTGTGAACAATTTTAATTTCAGCCCTTCATTGCTGTTAATATTTTGATAGAAATCTATAGATAACCCGTTACTACTGTTTTGTAAATTCAATATACTTGGTACTGCCAACTTCTTGACTGAAAACAACGACAATAAATAATCCATGACTTCGCCAGATCTCAAGTAAATCATCACGACATTACTGTTTATCGGAATTTTTTTGCATTCCTAGACAATCACCAACTTCAATATCGTCCCTTATGTAATTCCTGTTCGCTCAGAAATTATATCCAATGTGGGAAATAATAATAATAATAATAATAATAATAATAATAATAATAATAATAATAATAATAATAATAATAGCCATCGGTTATAGTTTGGTTCGGTCCAGAGGAAGTGACTTCATAATGCTACAATTAGCGTAGTGTGACGCCGAGGATCGTAGAGCAGTAATAAACGTCACTTCATGAACTGGATTGCATATCATTAACAAAAGTAAGAAATACGATAGCGATAGGAAATGGTTTATACGAGAAAAATTGCGAACATAAAGTGCATATTGTCAAACTCATCTTTTTAGAATCCAGCATGGCTGCCAAATCCAGGATCCGGGGAAAGAAAGGGGTGTCGGTTTGTTTAAAAACAAACACAATGACCCCCATATTGATTTTGTCATTTCAGAGAGATCAACAAAATAAAACTATCCGTTCAAACAGTTTGGAGAAATTTTAAAGATTTTATAGTCTAAGAATAAATGTGTCCCCAGAGGCGCGCTCTACCTCGTGTAAATCTCGTGTTATGACATGATTTTGCACAATATTCTTGTTCTACTACTTCATAGATTAGAATGAAAATAAGCACACAGGTGATTATACTGAAAGATGGATACTGGATAAAGATTTCAGTGATTTTCAAATTTATTTCAAGACGTTATGATTGATATATCTTTCCCGCTCTAAAATAGACATGGTACAAGAAATACTGAGTGGCTAGTCCTTGTTTACAGAGTAGATTGAAGATCTGAAGTACAGTACCACCCACAGGCACTCCCGAGATATGTATGATATCAGAATGTTTCTATCAGAATACAATACAATGTCGATAATATCATTGACGTGTTTTAGCCAATTGTATGTGAAAGGGGTAAAATAATAACACTTGTTTCTGTGATCGCGCAAGTTCATCCACCGCGAGGTATTGACAAGGCATGTTTGTAACAGAACACACAACCCCCGGGACACAACCGTACGTACGGCAACGTGAACTTTCAACCGGCCGTTTTACTCGGCAAACATTTAACAAACTTCAGATAAATCGTGTCGTTGTTACAATCGGCCAAAGATAAGTTTTGGAGTCGACCATGCGCCACACGACCACGGACTACTGACATGACGCATGTATGTGACGTTTATCGATGCGAACGACCACGTTATATCAAGCCGTTGGAGGCGCTTCGTTGTTTACACTTTTACAGTCCCGCACTTCGTTGTTTTCTGGTGAAGTGCTAGATCTAGCACTTCGGCGAAAACTGACGAAGTGCTAGATCTAGCACTTTGTCAAAAAGTGGCGAAGTGCTAGATCTAGCATTTTGCCCCGCAACTGTTCAATTTTGGACCATTTAGCTACCTCGATCTTGAGGAAATAGTTCAGTTTAAAAATAAAACAGGAGACTATTTTCCAGAAATGCATTTCGGTCCCAAAAATGGCACAATGTTTAGTTAATGTATGAACAGTAGATATATTCAAATGGCACAATGTTTAGTTAATGTATGAACAGTAGATATATTCAAATCACTAAATAAACTTTTAATCAATCTGACTAATTGAAAATAATGCTCCATTAGTAACAACTCATTTCTAAGTTGTCATGCAAGTAATATTTTATGTTTTATTTCAGGCATACAGCAGCCACATCAGACAATCATAGAGGAAGTCATTCAAGTTGTTAGAGATAGTATAGGACCTGTAGCTGCATTTAAGAAAGCTGTTGTGGTGACAAAATTACCAAAAACTAAATCAGGAAAGATATCCCGATCTACTCTGATGTCAATGGCTAATGGTATGCCGTTTAAGGTGAGATAATGTACTAGAGTCATTAGAAAGAGACAGGGTACTAGAGTCATTAGAAAGAGACAGGGTACTAGAGTCATTAGAAAGAGACAGGGTACTAGAGTCTTAGACAGAGACAGGGTACTAGAGTCTTAGACAGAGACAGGGTACTAGAGTCTTAGACAGAGACAGGGTACTAGAGTCTTAGACAGAGACAGGGTACTAGAGTCTTAGAAAGAGACAGGGTACTAGAGTCTTAGACAGAGACAGGGTACTAGAGTCTTAGAAAGAGACAGGGTACTAGAGTCTTAGACAGAGACAGGGTACTAGAGTCTTAGAAAGAGACAGGGTACTAGAGTCATTAGAAAGAGACAGGGTACTAGAGTCTTAGACAGAGACAGGGTACTAGAGTCTTAGACAGAGACAGGGTACTAGAGTCTTAGACAGAGACAGGGTACTAGAGTCTTAGACAGAGACAGGGTACTAGAGTCTTAGAAAGAGACATGGTACTAGAGTCTTAGAAAGAGACAGGGTACTAGAGTCTTAGACAGAGACAGCGTACTAGAGTCATTAGACAGAGACAGGGTACTAGAGTCTTAGACAGAGACAAGGGTACTAGAGTCTTAGAAAGAGACAGGGTACTAGAGTCTTAGAAAGAGACAGGGTACTAGAGTCATTAGAAAGAGACAGGGTACTAGAGTCATTAGAAAGAGACATGGTACTAGAGTCTTAGAAAGAGACAGGGTACTAGAGTCTTAGACAGAGACAGGGTACTAGAGTCATTAGACAGAGACAGGGTACTAGAGTCTTAGACAGAGACAGGGTACTAGAGTCATTAGAAAGAGACAGGGTACTAGAGTCTTAGAAAGAGACAGGGTACTAGAGTCATTAGAAAGAGGCAGGGTACTAGAGTCTTAGAAAGAGACAGGGTACTAGAGTCTTAGAAAGAGACAGGGTACTAGAGTCTTAGAAAGAGACGGTACTAGAGTCTTAGAAAGAGACAGGGTACTAGAGTCATTAGAAAGAGACAGGGTACTAGAGTCATTAGAAAGAGACAGGGTACTACAGTCTTAGAAAGAGACAGGGTACTGGAGTCTTAGACAGAGACAGGGTACTACAGTATTAGAAAGAGACGGTACTAGAGTCTTAGACAGAGACAGGGTACTAGAGTCTTAGAAAGAGACAGGGTACTAGAGTCTTAAAAAGAGACAGGGTACTAGAGTCTTAGAAAGAGACAGGGTACTAGAGTCTTAGAAAGAGACATGGTACTAGAGTCTTAGAAAGAGACAGGGTACTAGAGTCTTAGAAAGAGACATGGTACTAGAGTCTTAGAAAGAGACAGGGTACTAGAGTCTTAGACAGAGACAGGGTACTACAGTCTTCGAAAGAGACATGGTACTAGAGTCTTAGACAGAGACAGGGTACTACAGTCATTAGAAAGAGACAGGGTACTAGAGTCTTAGACAGAGACAGGGTACTAGAGTCTTAGACAGAGACAGGGTACTAGAGTCTTAGAAAGAGACAGGGTACTAGAGTCTTAGAAAGAGACAGGGTACTAGAGTCTTAGAAAGAGACATGGTACTAGAGTCTTAGAAAGAGACAGGGTACTAGGTGTGTAAGACAATGTAGTAGAGTCTTAGGTGTGTAAGACAATGTACTAGAGTCTTAGGTGTGTAAGACAATGTACTAGAGTCTTAGGTGTGTAAGACAATGTACTAGAGTCTTAGGTGTGTAAGACAATGTTCTAGAGTCTTAGGTGTGTAAGACAATGTACTAGAGTCTTAGGTGTGTAAGACAGTGTAGTAGAGTCTTAGGTGTGTAAGACAATGTACTAGAGTCTTAGGTGTGTAAGACAATGTAGTAGAGTCTTAGGTGTGTAAGACAATGTACTAGAGTCTTAGGTGTGTAAGACAATGTAGTAGAGTCTTAGGTGTGTAAGACAATGTAGTAGAGTCTTAGGTGTGTAAGACAATGTAGTAGAGTCTTAGGTGTGTAAGACAATGTAGTAGAGTCTTAGGTGTGTAAGACAATGTAGTAGAGTCTTAGGTGTGTAAGACAATGTAGTAGAGTCTTAGGTGTGTAAGACAATGTACTAGAGTCTTAGGTGTGTAAGACAATGTACTAGAGTCTTAGGTGTGTAAGACAATGTACTAGAGTCGTAAGTGTGTAAGACAATGTTCTAGAGTCTTAGGTGTGTAAGACAATGTACTAGAGTCTTAGGTGTGTAAGACAATGTAGTAGAGTCTTAGGTGTGTAAGACAATGTACTAGCGTCTTAGGTGTGTAAGACAATGTACTAGAGTCTTAGGTGTGTAAGACAATGTACTAGAGTCTTAGGTGTGTAAGACAATGTACTAGAGTCTTAGGTGTGTAAGACAATGTAGCAGAGTCTTAGGTGTGTAAGACAATGTACTAGAGTCTTAGGTGTGTAAGACAATGTACTAGAGTCGTAGGTGTGTAAGACAATGTAGTAGAGTCTTAGGTGTGTAAGACAATGTAGTAGAGTCTTAGGTGTGTAAGACAATGTACTAGAGTCTTAGGTGTGTAAGACAATGTAGTAGAGTCTTAGGTGTGTAAGACAATGTAGTAGAGTCTTAGGTGTGTAAGACAATGTAGTAGAGTCTTAGGTGTGTAAGACAATATAGTAGAGTCTTAGGTGTGTAAGACAATGTAGTAGAGTCTTAGGTGTGTAAGACAATGTACTAGAGTCTTAGGTGTGTAAGACAATGTAGTAGAGTCTTAGGTGTGTAAGACAATGTACTAGAGTCTTAGGTGTGTAAGACAATGTACTAGAGTCTTAGGTGTGTAAGACAATGTACTAGAGTCTTAGGTGTGTAAGACAATGTTCTAGAGTCTTAGGTGTGTAAGACAATGTACTAGAGTCTTAGGTGTGTAAGACAATGTAGTAGAGTCTTAGGTGTGTAAGACAATGTAGTAGAGTCTTAGGTGTGTAAGACAATGTACTAGAGTCTTAGGTGTGTAAGACAATGTAGTAGAGTCTTAGGTGTGTAAGACAATGTACTAGAGTCTTAGGTGTGTAAGACAATGTAGTAGAGTCTTAGGTGTGTAAGACAATGTACTAGAGTCTTAGGTGTGTAAGACAATGTAGTAGAGTCTTAGGTGTGTAAGACAATGTACTAGAGTCTTAGGTGTGTAAGACAATGTACTAGAGTCTTAGGTGTGTAAGACAATGTACTAGAGTCTTAGGTGTGTAAGATAATGTAGTAGAGTCTTAGGTGTGTAAGACAATGTACTAGAGTCTTAGGTGTGTAAGACAATGTAGTAGAGTCTTAGGTGTGTAAGACAATGTACTAGAGTCTTAGGTGTGTAAGACAATGTAGTAGAGTCTTAGGTGTGTAAGACAATGTAGTAGAGTCTTAGGTGTGTAAGACAATGTAGTAGAGTCTTAGGTGTGTAAGACAATGTAGTAGAGTCTTAGGTGTGTAAGACAATGTAGTAGAGTCTTAGGTGTGTAAGACAATGTAGTAGAGTCTTAGGTGTGTAAGACAATGTAGTGGAGTCTTAGGTGTGTAAGACAATGTAGTAGAGTCTTAGGTGTGTAAGACAATGTAGTAGAGTCTTAGGTGTGTAAGACAATGTAGTAGAGTCTTAGGTGTGTAAGACAATGTAGTAGAGTCTTAGGTGTGTAAGACAATGTAGTAGAGTCTTAGGTGTGTAAGACAATGTAGTAGAGTCTTAGGTGTGTAAGACAATGTAGTAGAGTCTTAGGTGTGTAAGACAATGTAGTAGAGTCTTAGGTGTGTAAGACAATGTAGTAGAGTCTTAGGTGTGTAAGACAATGTACTAGAGTCTTAGGTGTGTAAGACAATGTAGTAGAGTCTTAGGTGTGTAAGACAATGTACTAGAGTCTTAGGTGTGTAAGACAATGTAGTAGAGTCTTAGGTGTGTAAGACAATGTAGTAGAGTCTTAGGTGTGTAAGACAATGTAGTAGAGTCTTAGGTGTGTAAGACAATGTAGTAGAGTCTTAGGTGTGTAAGACAATGTACTAGAGTCTTAGGTGTGTAAGACAATGTACTAGAGTCTTAGGTGTGTAAGACAATGTAGTAGAGTCTTAGGTGTGTAAGACAATGTAGTAGAGTCGTAAGTGTGTAAGACAATGTTCTAGAGTCTTAGGTGTGTAAGACAATGTAGTAGAGTCTTAGGTGTGTAAGACAATGTAGTAGAGTCTTAGGTGTGTAAGACAATGTAGTAGAGTCTTAGGTGTGTAAGACAATGTAGTAGAGTCTTAGGTGTGTAAGACAATGTACTAGAGTCTTAGGTGTGTAAGACAATGTAGTAGAGTCTTAGGTGTGTAAGACAATGTACTAGAGTCTTAGGTGTGTAAGACAATGTACTAGAATCTTAGGTGTGTAAGACAATGTAGTAGAGTCTTAGGTGTGTAAGACAATGTACTAGAGTCTTAGGTGTGTAAGACAATGTACTAGAGTCTTAGGTGTGTAAGACAATGTACTAGAGTCTTAGGTGTGTAAGACAATGTAGTAGAGTCTTAGGTGTGTAAGACAATGTACTAGAGTTTTAGGTGTGTAAGACAATGTAGTAGAGTCTTAGGTGTGTAAGACAATGTACTAGAGTCTTAGGTGTGTAAGACAATGTAGCAGAGTCTTAGGTGTGTAAGACAATGTACTAGAGTCTTGGGTGTGTAAGACAATGTAATAGAGTCTTAGGTGTGTAAGACAATGTACTAGAGTCGTAAGTGTGTAAGACAATGTTCTAGAGTCTTAGGTGTGTAAGACAATGTAGTAGAGTCTTAGGTGTGTAAGACAATGTAGTAGAGTCTTAGGTGTGTAAGACAATGTACTAGAGTCTTAGGTGTGTAAGACAATGTTCTAGAGTCTTAGGTGTGTAAGACAATGTACTAGAGTCTTAGGTGTGTAAGACAATGTAGTAGAGTCTTAGGTGTGTAAGACAATGTACTAGAGTCTTAGGTGTGTAAGACAATGTAGTAGAGTCTTAGGTGTGTAAGACAATGTACTAGAGTCTTAGGTGTGTAAGACAATGTAGTAGAGTCTTAGGTGTGTAAGACAATGTAGTAGAGTCTTAGGTGTGTAAGACAATGTAGTAGAGTCTTAGGTGTGTAAGACAATGTAGTAGAGTCTTAGGTGTGTAAGACAATGTAGTAGAGTCTTAGGTGTGTAAGACAATGTACTAGAGTCTTAGGTGTGTAAGACAATGTACTAGAGTCTTAGGTGTGTAAGACAATGTACTAGAGTCTTAGGTGTGTAAGACAATGTACTAGAGTCGTAAGTGTGTAAGACAATGTTCTAGAGTCTTAGGTGTGTAAGACAATGTACTAGAGTCTTAGGTGTGTAAGACAATGTAGTAGAGTCTTAGGTGTGTAAGACAATGTACTAGCGTCTTAGGTGTGTAAGACAATGTACTAGAGTCTTAGGTGTGTAAGACAATGTACTAGAGTCTTAGGTGTGTAAGACAATGTACTAGAGTCTTAGGTTTGTAAGACAATGTAGCAGAGTCTTAGGTGTGTAAGACAATGTACTAGAGTCTTAGGTGTGTAAGACAATGTACTAGACTCGTAGGTGTGTAAGACAATGTAGTAGAGTCTTAGGTGTGTAAGACAATGTAGTAGAGTCTTAGGTGTGTAAGACAATGTAGTAGAGTCTTAGGTGTGTAAGACAATGTAGTAGAGTCTTAGGTGTTTAAGACAATGTAGTAGAGTCTTAGGTGTGTAAGACAATGTACTAGAATCTTAGGTGTGTAAGACAATGTACTAGAGTCTTAGGTGTGTAAGACAATGTAGTAGAGTCTTAGGTGTGTAAGACAATGTACTAGAGTCTTAGGTGTGTAAGACAATGTACTAGAGTCTTAGGTGTGTAAGACAATGTAGTAGAGTCTTAGGTGTGTAAGACAATGTACTAGAGTCTTAGGTGTGTAAGACAATGTACTAGAGTCTTAGGTGTGTAAGACAATGTAGTAGAGTCTTAGGTGTGTAAGACAATGTACTAGAGTCTTAGGTGTGTAAGACAATGTAGTAGAGTCTTAGGTGTGTAAGACAATGTACTAGAGTCTTAGGTGTGTAAGACAATGTACTAGAGTCTTAGGTGTGTAAGACAATGTAGTAGAGTCTTAGGTGTGTAAGACAATGTACTAGAGTCTTAGGTGTGTAAGACAATGTAGTAGAGTCTTAGGTGTGTAAGACAATGTAGTAGAGTCTTAGGTGTGTAAGACAATGTACTAGAGTCTTAGGTGTGTAAGACAATGTACTAGAGTCTTAGGTGTGTAAGACAATGTACTAGAGTCGTAAGTGTGTAAGACAATGTTCTAGAGTCTTAGGTGTGTAAGACAATGTACTAGAGTCTTAGGTGTGTAAGACAATGTAGTAGAGTCTTAGGTGTGTAAGACAATGTACTAGCGTCTTAGGTGTGTAAGACAATGTACTAGAGTCTTAGGTGTGTAAGACAATGTACTAGAGTCTTAGGTGTGTAAGACAATGTACTAGAGTCTTAGGTTTGTAAGACAATGTAGCAGAGTCTTAGGTGTGTAAGACAATGTACTAGAGTCTTAGGTGTGTAAGACAATGTACTAGACTCGTAGGTGTGTAAGACAATGTAGTAGAGTCTTAGGTGTGTAAGACAATGTAGTAGAGTCTTAGGTGTGTAAGACAATGTAGTAGAGTCTTAGGTGTGTAAGACAATGTAGTAGAGTCTTAGGTGTGTAAGACAATGTAGTAGAGTCTTAGGTGTGTAAGACAATGTACTAGAATCTTAGGTGTGTAAGACAATGTACTAGAGTCTTAGGTGTGTAAGACAATGTAGTAGAGTCTTAGGTGTGTAAGACAATGTACTAGAGTCTTAGGTGTGTAAGACAATGTACTAGAGTCTTAGGTGTGTAAGACAATGTAGTAGAGTCTTAGGTGTGTAAGACAATGTACTAGAGTCTTAGGTGTGTAAGACAATGTAGTAGAGTCTTAGGTGTGTAAGACAATGTACTAGAGTCTTAGGTGTGTAAGACAATGTACTAGAGTCTTAGGTGTGTAAGACAATGTACTAGAGTCTTAGGTGTGTAAGACAATGTACTAGAGTCTTAGGTGTGTAAGACAATGTACTAGAGTCTTAGGTGTGTAAGACAATGTACTAGAGTCTTAGGTGTGTAAGACAATGTAGTAGAGTCTTAGGTGTGTAAGACAATGTACTAGAGTCTTAGGTGTGTAAGACAATGTAGTAGAGTCTTAGGTGTGTAAGACAATGTAGTAGAGTCTTAGGTGTGTAAGACAATGTACTAGAGTCTTAGGTGTGTAAGACAATGTAGTAGTGTCTTAGGTGTGTAAGACAATGTAGTAGAGTCTTAGGTGTGTAAGACAATGTAGTAGAGTCTTAGGTGTGTAAGACAATGTAGTAGAGTCTTAGGTGTGTAAGACAATGTAGTAGAGTCTTAGGTGTGTAAGACAATGTACTAGAGTCTTAGGTGTGTAAGACAATGTAGTAGAGTCTTAGGTGTGTAAGACAATGTACTAGAGTCTTAGGTGTGTAAGACAATGTACTAGAGTCTTAGGTGTGTAAGACAATGTACTAGAGTCTTAGGTGTGTAAGACAATGTTCTAGAGTCTTAGGTGTGTAAGACAATGTACTAGAGTCTTAGGTGTGTAAGATAATGTAGTAGAGTCTTAGGTGTGTAAGACAATGTACTAGAGTCTTAGGTGTGTAAGACAATGTAGTAGAGTCTTAGGTGTGTAAGACAATGTACTAGAGTCTTAGGTGTGTAAGACAATGTAGTAGAGTCTTAGGTGTGTAAGACAATGTAGTAGAGTCTTAGGTGTGTAAGACAATGTAGTAGAGTCTTAGGTGTGTAAGACAATGTAGTAGAGTCTTAGGTGTGTAAGACAATGTAGTAGAGTCTTAGGTGTGTAAGACAATGTAGTAGAGTCTTAGGTGTGTAAGACAATGTAGTAGAGTCTTAGGTGTGTAAGACAATGTAGTAGAGTCTTAGGTGTGTAAGACAATGTAGTAGAGTCTTAGGTGTGTAAGACAATGTAGTAGAGTCTTAGGTGTGTAAGACAATGTAGTAGAGTCTTAGGTGTGTAAGACAATGTAGTAGAGTCTTAGGTGTGTAAGACAATGTAGTAGAGTCTTAGGTGTGTAAGACAATGTAGTAGAGTCTTAGGTGTGTAAGACAATGTAGTAGAGTCTTAGGTGTGTAAGACAATGTAGTAGAGTCTTAGGTGTGTAAGACAATGTACTAGAGTCTTAGGTGTGTAAGACAATGTAGTAGAGTCTTAGGTGTGTAAGACAATGTAGTAGAGTCTTAGGTGTGTAAGACAATGTAGTAGAGTCTTAGGTGTGTAAGACAATGTACTAGAGTCGTAAGTGTGTAAGACAATGTTCTAGAGTCTTAGGTGTGTAAGACAATGTAGTAGAGTCTTAGGTGTGTAAGACAATGTAGTAGAGTCTTAGGTGTGTAAGACAATGTACTAGAGTCTTAGGTGTGTAAGACAATGTTCTAGAGTCTTAGGTGTGTAAGACAATGTACTAGAGTCTTAGGTGTGTAAGACAATGTAGTAGAGTCTTAGGTGTGTAAGACAATGTACTAGAGTCTTAGGTGTGTAAGACAATGTAGTAGAGTCTTAGGTGTGTAAGACAATGTACTAGAGTCTTAGGTGTGTAAGACAATGTAGTAGAGTCTTAGGTGTGTAAGACAATGTAGTAGAGTCTTAGGTGTGTAAGACAATGTAGTAGAGTCTTAGGTGTGTAAGACAATGTAGTAGAGTCTTAGGTGTGTAAGACAATGTAGTAGAGTCTTAGGTGTGTAAGACAATGTACTAGAGTCTTAGGTGTGTAAGACAATGTACTAGAGTCTTAGGTGTGTAAGACAATGTACTAGAGTCTTAGGTGTGTAAGACAATGTACTAGAGTCGTAAGTGTGTAAGACAATGTTCTAGAGTCTTAGGTGTGTAAGACAATGTACTAGAGTCTTAGGTGTGTAAGACAATGTAGTAGAGTCTTAGGTGTGTAAGACAATGTACTAGCGTCTTAGGTGTGTAAGACAATGTACTAGAGTCTTAGGTGTGTAAGACAATGTACTAGAGTCTTAGGTGTGTAAGACAATGTACTAGAGTCTTAGGTTTGTAAGACAATGTAGCAGAGTCTTAGGTGTGTAAGACAATGTACTAGAGTCTTAGGTGTGTAAGACAATGTACTAGACTCGTAGGTGTGTAAGACAATGTAGTAGAGTCTTAGGTGTGTAAGACAATGTAGTAGAGTCTTAGGTGTGTAAGACAATGTAGTAGAGTCTTAGGTGTGTAAGACAATGTAGTAGAGTCTTAGGTGTGTAAGACAATGTAGTAGAGTCTTAGGTGTGTAAGACAATGTACTAGAATCTTAGGTGTGTAAGACAATGTACTAGAGTCTTAGGTGTGTAAGACAATGTAGTAGAGTCTTAGGTGTGTAAGACAATGTACTAGAGTCTTAGGTGTGTAAGACAATGTACTAGAGTCTTAGGTGTGTAAGACAATGTAGTAGAGTCTTAGGTGTGTAAGACAATGTACTAGAGTCTTAGGTGTGTAAGACAATGTACTAGAGTCTTAGGTGTGTAAGACAATGTAGTAGAGTCTTAGGTGTGTAAGACAATGTACTAGAGTCTTAGGTGTGTAAGACAATGTACTAGAGTCTTAGGTGTGTAAGACAATGTAGTAGAGTCTTAGGTGTGTAAGACAATGTACTAGAGTCTTAGGTGTGTAAGACAATGTAGTAGAGTCTTAGGTGTGTAAGACAATGTACTAGAGTCTTAGGTGTGTAAGACAATGTACTAGAGTCTTAGGTGTGTAAGACAATGTAGTAGAGTCTTAGGTGTGTAAGACAATGTACTAGAGTCTTAGGTGTGTAAGACAATGTAGTAGAGTCTTAGGTGTGTAAGACAATGTAGTAGAGTCTTAGGTGTGTAAGACAATGTACTAGAGTCTTAGGTGTGTAAGACAATGTACTAGAGTCTTAGGTGTGTAAGACAATGTACTAGAGTCGTAAGTGTGTAAGACAATGTTCTAGAGTCTTAGGTGTGTAAGACAATGTACTAGAGTCTTAGGTGTGTAAGACAATGTAGTAGAGTCTTAGGTGTGTAAGACAATGTACTAGCGTCTTAGGTGTGTAAGACAATGTACTAGAGTCTTAGGTGTGTAAGACAATGTACTAGAGTCTTAGGTGTGTAAGACAATGTACTAGAGTCTTAGGTTTGTAAGACAATGTAGCAGAGTCTTAGGTGTGTAAGACAATGTACTAGAGTCTTAGGTGTGTAAGACAATGTACTAGACTCGTAGGTGTGTAAGACAATGTAGTAGAGTCTTAGGTGTGTAAGACAATGTAGTAGAGTCTTAGGTGTGTAAGACAATGTAGTAGAGTCTTAGGTGTGTAAGACAATGTAGTAGAGTCTTAGGTGTGTAAGACAATGTAGTAGAGTCTTAGGTGTGTAAGACAATGTACTAGAATCTTAGGTGTGTAAGACAATGTACTAGAGTCTTAGGTGTGTAAGACAATGTAGTAGAGTCTTAGGTGTGTAAGACAATGTACTAGAGTCTTAGGTGTGTAAGACAATGTACTAGAGTCTTAGGTGTGTAAGACAATGTAGTAGAGTCTTAGGTGTGTAAGACAATGTACTAGAGTCTTAGGTGTGTAAGACAATGTAGTAGAGTCTTAGGTGTGTAAGACAATGTACTAGAGTCTTAGGTGTGTAAGACAATGTACTAGAGTCTTAGGTGTGTAAGACAATGTACTAGAGTCTTAGGTGTGTAAGACAATGTACTAGAGTCTTAGGTGTGTAAGACAATGTACTAGAGTCTTAGGTGTGTAAGACAATGTACTAGAGTCTTAGGTGTGTAAGACAATGTAGTAGAGTCTTAGGTGTGTAAGACAATGTACTAGAGTCTTAGGTGTGTAAGACAATGTAGTAGAGTCTTAGGTGTGTAAGACAATGTAGTAGAGTCTTAGGTGTGTAAGACAATGTACTAGAGTCTTAGGTGTGTAAGACAATGTAGTAGTGTCTTAGGTGTGTAAGACAATGTAGTAGAGTCTTAGGTGTGTAAGACAATGTAGTAGAGTCTTAGGTGTGTAAGACAATGTAGTAGAGTCTTAGGTGTGTAAGACAATGTAGTAGAGTCTTAGGTGTGTAAGACAATGTACTAGAGTCTTAGGTGTGTAAGACAATGTAGTAGAGTCTTAGGTGTGTAAGACAATGTACTAGAGTCTTAGGTGTGTAAGACAATGTACTAGAGTCTTAGGTGTGTAAGACAATGTACTAGAGTCTTAGGTGTGTAAGACAATGTTCTAGAGTCTTAGGTGTGTAAGACAATGTACTAGAGTCTTAGGTGTGTAAGATAATGTAGTAGAGTCTTAGGTGTGTAAGACAATGTACTAGAGTCTTAGGTGTGTAAGACAATGTAGTAGAGTCTTAGGTGTGTAAGACAATGTACTAGAGTCTTAGGTGTGTAAGACAATGTAGTAGAGTCTTAGGTGTGTAAGACAATGTAGTAGAGTCTTAGGTGTGTAAGACAATGTAGTAGAGTCTTAGGTGTGTAAGACAATGTAGTAGAGTCTTAGGTGTGTAAGACAATGTAGTAGAGTCTTAGGTGTGTAAGACAATGTAGTAGAGTCTTAGGTGTGTAAGACAATGTAGTAGAGTCTTAGGTGTGTAAGACAATGTAGTAGAGTCTTAGGTGTGTAAGACAATGTAGTAGAGTCTTAGGTGTGTAAGACAATGTAGTAGAGTCTTAGGTGTGTAAGACAATGTAGTAGAGTCTTAGGTGTGTAAGACAATGTACTAGAGTCTTAGGTGTGTAAGACAATGTAGTAGAGTCTTAGGTGTGTAAGACAATGTAGTAGAGTCTTAGGTGTGTAAGACAATGTAGTAGAGTCTTAGGTGTGTAAGACAATGTAGTAGAGTCTTAGGTGTGTAAGACAATGTACTAGAGTCTTAGGTGTGTAAGACAATGTAGTAGAGTCTTAGGTGTGTAAGACAATGTAGTAGAGTCTTAGGTGTGTAAGACAATGTAGTAGAGTCTTAGGTGTGTAAGACAATGTACTAGAGTCGTAAGTGTGTAAGACAATGTTCTAGAGTCTTAGGTGTGTAAGACAATGTAGTAGAGTCTTAGGTGTGTAAGACAATGTAGTAGAGTCTTAGGTGTGTAAGACAATGTACTAGAGTCTTAGGTGTGTAAGACAATGTTCTAGAGTCTTAGGTGTGTAAGACAATGTACTAGAGTCTTAGGTGTGTAAGACAATGTAGTAGAGTCTTAGGTGTGTAAGACAATGTACTAGAGTCTTAGGTGTGTAAGACAATGTAGTAGAGTCTTAGGTGTGTAAGACAATGTACTAGAGTCTTAGGTGTGTAAGACAATGTAGTAGAGTCTTAGGTGTGTAAGACAATGTAGTAGAGTCTTAGGTGTGTAAGACAATGTAGTAGAGTCTTAGGTGTGTAAGACAATGTAGTAGAGTCTTAGGTGTGTAAGACAATGTAGTAGAGTCTTAGGTGTGTAAGACAATGTACTAGAGTCTTAGGTGTGTAAGACAATGTACTAGAGTCTTAGGTGTGTAAGACAATGTACTAGAGTCTTAGGTGTGTAAGACAATGTACTAGAGTCGTAAGTGTGTAAGACAATGTTCTAGAGTCTTAGGTGTGTAAGACAATGTACTAGAGTCTTAGGTGTGTAAGACAATGTAGTAGAGTCTTAGGTGTGTAAGACAATGTACTAGCGTCTTAGGTGTGTAAGACAATGTACTAGAGTCTTAGGTGTGTAAGACAATGTACTAGAGTCTTAGGTGTGTAAGACAATGTACTAGAGTCTTAGGTTTGTAAGACAATGTAGCAGAGTCTTAGGTGTGTAAGACAATGTACTAGAGTCTTAGGTGTGTAAGACAATGTACTAGACTCGTAGGTGTGTAAGACAATGTAGTAGAGTCTTAGGTGTGTAAGACAATGTAGTAGAGTCTTAGGTGTGTAAGACAATGTAGTAGAGTCTTAGGTGTGTAAGACAATGTAGTAGAGTCTTAGGTGTGTAAGACAATGTAGTAGAGTCTTAGGTGTGTAAGACAATGTACTAGAATCTTAGGTGTGTAAGACAATGTACTAGAGTCTTAGGTGTGTAAGACAATGTAGTAGAGTCTTAGGTGTGTAAGACAATGTACTAGAGTCTTAGGTGTGTAAGACAATGTACTAGAGTCTTAGGTGTGTAAGACAATGTAGTAGAGTCTTAGGTGTGTAAGACAATGTACTAGAGTCTTAGGTGTGTAAGACAATGTACTAGAGTCTTAGGTGTGTAAGACAATGTAGTAGAGTCTTAGGTGTGTAAGACAATGTACTAGAGTCTTAGGTGTGTAAGACAATGTAGTAGAGTCTTAGGTGTGTAAGACAATGTAGTAGAGTCTTAGGTGTGTAAGACAATGTAGTAGAGTCTTAGGTGTGTAAGACAATGTAGTAGAGTCTTAGGTGTGTAAGACAATGTAGTAGAGTCTTAGGTGTGTAAGACAATGTAGTAGAGTCTTAGGTGTGTAAGACAATGTAGTAGAGTCTTAGGTGTGTAAGACAATGTACTAGAGTCTTAGGTGTGTAAGACAATGTACTAGAGTCTTAGGTGTGTAAGACAATGTACTAGAGTCTTAGGTGTGTAAGACAATGTTCTAGAGTCTTAGGTGTGTAAGACAATGTACTAGAGTCTTAGGTGTGTAAGACAATGTAGTAGAGTCTTAGGTGTGTAAGACAATGTAGTAGAGTCTTAGGTGTGTAAGACAATGTACTAGCGTCTTAGGTGTGTAAGACAATGTACTAGAGTCTTAGGTGTGTAAGACAATGTACTAGAGTCTTAGGTGTGTAAGACAATGTACTAGAGTCTTAGGTTTGTAAGACAATGTAGCAGAGTCTTAGGTGTGTAAGACAATGTACTAGAGTCTTAGGTGTGTAAGACAATGTACTAGACTCGTAGGTGTGTAAGACAATGTAGTAGAGTCTGAGGTGTGTAAGACAATGTAGTAGAGTCTTAGGTGTGTAAGACAATGTAGTAGAGTCTTAGGTGTGTAAGACAATGTAGTAGAGTCTTAGGTGTGTAAGACAATGTAGTAGAGTCTTAGGTGTGTAAGACAATGTACTAGAATCTTAGGTGTGTAAGACAATGTACTAGAGTCTTAGGTGTGTAAGACAATGTAGTAGAGTCTTAGGTGTGTAAGACAATGTACTAGAGTCTTAGGTGTGTAAGACAATGTACTAGAGTCTTAGGTGTGTAAGACAATGTAGTAGAGTCTTAGGTGTGTAAGACAATGTACTAGAGTCTTAGGTGTGTAAGACAATGTAGTAGAGTCTTAGGTGTGTAAGACAATGTACTAGAGTCTTAGGTGTGTAAGACAATGTACTAGAGTCTTAGGTGTGTAAGACAATGTACTAGAGTCTTAGGTGTGTAAGACAATGTAGTAGAGTCTTAGGTGTGTAAGACAATGTAGTAGAGTCTTAGGTGTGTAAGACAATGTACTAGAGTCTTAGGTGTGTAAGACAATGTAGTAGAGTCTTAGGTGTGTAAGACAATGTAGTAGAGTCTTAGGTGTGTAAGACAATGTACTAGAGTCTTAGGTGTGTAAGAGAATGTAGTAGTGTCTTAGGTGTGTAAGACAATGTAGTAGAGTCTTAGGTGTGTAAGACAATGTAGTAGAGTCTTAGGTGTGTAAGACAATGTAGTAGAGTCTTAGGTGTGTAAGACAATGTAGTAGAGTCTTAGGTGTGTAAGACAATGTACTAGAGTCTTAGGTGTGTAAGACAATGTAGTAGAGTCTTAGGTGTGTAAGACAATGTACTAGAGTCTTAGGTGTGTAAGACAATGTACTAGAGTCTTAGGTGTGTAAGACAATGTACTAGAGTCTTAGGTGTGTAAGACAATGTTCTAGAGTCTTAGGTGTGTAAGACAATGTACTAGAGTCTTAGGTGTGTAAGATAATGTAGTAGAGTCTTAGGTGTGTAAGACAATGTACTAGAGTCTTAGGTGTGTAAGACAATGTAGTAGAGTCTTAGGTGTGTAAGACAATGTACTAGAGTCTTAGGTGTGTAAGACAATGTAGTAGAGTCTTAGGTGTGTAAGACAATGTACTAGAGTCGTAAGTGTGTAAGACAATGTTCTAGAGTCTTAGGTGTGTAAGACAATGTAGTAGAGTCTTAGGTGTGTAAGACAATGTAGTAGAGTCTTAGGTGTGTAAGACAATGTACTAGAGTCTTAGGTGTGTAAGACAATGTTCTAGAGTCTTAGGTGTGTAAGACAATGTACTAGAGTCTTAGGTGTGTAAGACAATGTAGTAGAGTCTTAGGTGTGTAAGACAATGTACTAGAGTCTTAGGTGTGTAAGACAATGTAGTAGAGTCTTAGGTGTGTAAGACAATGTACTAGAGTCTTAGGTGTGTAAGACAATGTAGTAGAGTCTTAGGTGTGTAAGACAATGTAGTAGAGTCTTAGGTGTGTAAGACAATGTAGTAGAGTCTTAGGTGTGTAAGACAATGTAGTAGAGTCTTAGGTGTGTAAGACAATGTAGTAGAGTCTTAGGTGTGTAAGACAATGTACTAGAGTCTTAGGTGTGTAAGACAATGTACTAGAGTCTTAGGTGTGTAAGACAATGTACTAGAGTCTTAGGTGTGTAAGACAATGTACTAGAGTCGTAAGTGTGTAAGACAATGTTCTAGAGTCTTAGGTGTGTAAGACAATGTACTAGAGTCTTAGGTGTGTAAGACAATGTAGTAGAGTCTTAGGTGTGTAAGACAATGTACTAGCGTCTTAGGTGTGTAAGACAATGTACTAGAGTCTTAGGTGTGTAAGACAATGTACTAGAGTCTTAGGTGTGTAAGACAATGTACTAGAGTCTTAGGTTTGTAAGACAATGTAGCAGAGTCTTAGGTGTGTAAGACAATGTACTAGAGTCTTAGGTGTGTAAGACAATGTACTAGACTCGTAGGTGTGTAAGACAATGTAGTAGAGTCTTAGGTGTGTAAGACAATGTAGTAGAGTCTTAGGTGTGTAAGACAATGTAGTAGAGTCTTAGGTGTGTAAGACAATGTAGTAGAGTCTTAGGTGTGTAAGACAATGTAGTAGAGTCTTAGGTGTGTAAGACAATGTAGTAGAGTCTTAGGTGTGTAAGACAATGTAGTAGAGTCTTAGGTGTGTAAGACAATGTAGTAGAGTCTTAGGTGTGTAAGACAATGTAGTAGAGTCTTAGGTGTGTAAGACAATGTAGTAGAGTCTTAGGTGTGTAAGACAATGTAGTAGAGTCTTAGGTGTGTAAGACAATGTAGTAGAGTCTTAGGTGTGTAAGACAATGTAGTAGAGTCTTAGGTGTGTAAGACAATGTAGTAGAGTCTTAGGTGTGTAAGACAATGTAGTAGAGTCTTAGGTGTGTAAGACAATGTAGTAGAGTCTTAGGTGTGTAAGACAATGTAGTAGAGTCTTAGGTGTGTAAGACAATGTAGTAGAGTCTTAGGTGTGTAAGACAATGTAGTAGAGTCTTAGGTGTGTAAGACAATGTAGTAGAGTCTTAGGTGTGTAAGACAATGTAGTAGAGTCTTAGGTGTGTAAGACAATGTAGTAGAGTCTTAGGTGTGTAAGACAATGTAGTAGAGTCTTAGGTGTGTAAGACAATGTACTAGAGTCTTAGGTGTGTAAGACAATGTAGTAGAGTCTTAGGTGTGTAAGACAATGTACTAGAGTCTTGGGTGTGTAAGACAATGTAGTAGAGTCTTAGGTGTGTAAGACAATGTAGTAGAGTCTTAGGTGTGTAAGACAATGTAGTAGAGTCTTAGGTGTGTAAGACAATGTAGTAGAGTCTTAGGTGTGTAAGACAATGTACTAGAGTCTTAGGTGTGTAAGACAATGTACTAGAGTCTTAGGTGTGTAAGACAATGTAGTAGAGTCTTAGGTGTGTAAGACAATGTAGTAGAGTCGTAAGTGTGTAAGACAATGTTCTAGAGTCTTAGGTGTGTAAGACAATGTAGTAGAGTCTTAGGTGTGTAAGACAATGTAGTAGAGTCTTAGGTGTGTAAGACAATGTAGTAGAGTCTTAGGTGTGTAAGACAATGTAGTAGAGTCTTAGGTGTGTAAGACAATGTACTAGAGTCTTAGGTGTGTAAGACAATGTAGTAGAGTCTTAGGTGTGTAAGACAATGTACTAGAGTCTTAGGTGTGTAAGACAATGTACTAGAATCTTAGGTGTGTAAGACAATGTAGTAGAGTCTTAGGTGTGTAAGACAATGTACTAGAGTCTTAGGTGTGTAAGACAATGTACTAGAGTCTTAGGTGTGTAAGACAATGTACTAGAGTCTTAGGTGTGTAAGACAATGTAGTAGAGTCTTAGGTGTGTAAGACAATGTACTAGAGTTTTAGGTGTGTAAGACAATGTAGTAGAGTCTTAGGTGTGTAAGACAATGTACTAGAGTCTTAGGTGTGTAAGACAATGTAGCAGAGTCTTAGGTGTGTAAGACAATGTACTAGAGTCTTGGGTGTGTAAGACAATGTACTAGAGTCTTAGGTGTGTAAGACAATGTACTAGAGTCGTAAGTGTGTAAGACAATGTTCTAGAGTCTTAGGTGTGTAAGACAATGTAGTAGAGTCTTAGGTGTGTAAGACAATGTAGTAGAGTCTTAGGTGTGTAAGACAATGTACTAGAGTCTTAGGTGTGTAAGACAATGTTCTAGAGTCTTAGGTGTGTAAGACAATGTACTAGAGTCTTAGGTGTGTAAGACAATGTAGTAGAGTCTTAGGTGTGTAAGACAATGTACTAGAGTCTTAGGTGTGTAAGACAATGTAGTAGAGTCTTAGGTGTGTAAGACAATGTACTAGAGTCTTAGGTGTGTAAGACAATGTAGTAGAGTCTTAGGTGTGTAAGACAATGTAGTAGAGTCTTAGGTGTGTAAGACAATGTAGTAGAGTCTTAGGTGTGTAAGACAATGTAGTAGAGTCTTAGGTGTGTAAGACAATGTAGTAGAGTCTTAGGTGTGTAAGACAATGTACTAGAGTCTTAGGTGTGTAAGACAATGTACTAGAGTCTTAGGTGTGTAAGACAATGTACTAGAGTCTTAGGTGTGTAAGACAATGTACTAGAGTCGTAAGTGTGTAAGACAATGTTCTAGAGTCTTAGGTGTGTAAGACAATGTACTAGAGTCTTAGGTGTGTAAGACAATGTAGTAGAGTCTTAGGTGTGTAAGACAATGTACTAGCGTCTTAGGTGTGTAAGACAATGTACTAGAGTCTTAGGTGTGTAAGACAATGTACTAGAGTCTTAGGTGTGTAAGACAATGTACTAGAGTCTTAGGTTTGTAAGACAATGTAGCAGAGTCTTAGGTGTGTAAGACAATGTACTAGAGTCTTAGGTGTGTAAGACAATGTACTAGACTCGTAGGTGTGTAAGACAATGTAGTAGAGTCTTAGGTGTGTAAGACAATGTAGTAGAGTCTTAGGTGTGTAAGACAATGTAGTAGAGTCTTAGGTGTGTAAGACAATGTAGTAGAGTCTTAGGTGTTTAAGACAATGTAGTAGAGTCTTAGGTGTGTAAGACAATGTACTAGAATCTTAGGTGTGTAAGACAATGTACTAGAGTCTTAGGTGTGTAAGACAATGTAGTAGAGTCTTAGGTGTGTAAGACAATGTACTAGAGTCTTAGGTGTGTAAGACAATGTACTAGAGTCTTAGGTGTGTAAGACAATGTAGTAGAGTCTTAGGTGTGTAAGACAATGTACTAGAGTCTTAGGTGTGTAAGACAATGTACTAGAGTCTTAGGTGTGTAAGACAATGTAGTAGAGTCTTAGGTGTGTAAGACAATGTACTAGAGTCTTAGGTGTGTAAGACAATGTAGTAGAGTCTTAGGTGTGTAAGACAATGTACTAGAGTCTTAGGTGTGTAAGACAATGTACTAGAGTCTTAGGTGTGTAAGACAATGTACTAGAGTCTTAGGTGTGTAAGACAATGTAGTAGAGTCTTAGGTGTGTAAGACAATGTACTAGAGTCTTAGGTGTGTAAGACAATGTAGTAGAGTCTTAGGTGTGTAAGACAATGTAGTAGAGTCTTAGGTGTGTAAGACAATGTACTAGAGTCTTAGGTGTGTAAGACAATGTACTAGAGTCTTAGGTGTGTAAGACAATGTACTAGAGTCTTAGGTGTGTAAGACAATGTACTAGAGTCGTAAGTGTGTAAGACAATGTTCTAGAGTCTTAGGTGTGTAAGACAATGTACTAGAGTCTTAGGTGTGTAAGACAATGTAGTAGAGTCTTAGGTGTGTAAGACAATGTACTAGCGTCTTAGGTGTGTAAGACAATGTACTAGAGTCTTAGGTGTGTAAGACAATGTACTAGAGTCTTAGGTGTGTAAGACAATGTACTAGAGTCTTAGGTTTGTAAGACAATGTAGCAGAGTCTTAGGTGTGTAAGACAATGTACTAGAGTCTTAGGTGTGTAAGACAATGTACTAGACTCGTAGGTGTGTAAGACAATGTAGTAGAGTCTTAGGTGTGTAAGACAATGTAGTAGAGTCTTAGGTGTGTAAGACAATGTAGTAGAGTCTTAGGTGTGTAAGACAATGTAGTAGAGTCTTAGGTGTGTAAGACAATGTAGTAGAGTCTTAGGTGTGTAAGACAATGTACTAGAATCTTAGGTGTGTAAGACAATGTACTAGAGTCTTAGGTGTGTAAGACAATGTAGTAGAGTCTTAGGTGTGTAAGACAATGTACTAGAGTCTTAGGTGTGTAAGACAATGTAGTAGAGTCTTAGGTGTGTAAGACAATGTAGTAGAGTCTTAGGTGTGTAAGACAATGTAGTAGAGTCTTAGGTGTGTAAGACAATGTACTAGAGTCTTAGGTGTGTAAGACAATGTAGTAGAGTCTTAGGTGTGTAAGACAATGTAGTAGAGTCTTAGGTGTGTAAGACAATGTACTAGAGTCTTAGGTGTGTAAGACAATGTAGTAGTGTCTTAGGTGTGTAAGACAATGTAGTAGAGTCTTAGGTGTGTAAGACAATGTAGTAGAGTCTTAGGTGTGTAAGACAATGTAGTAGAGTCTTAGGTGTGTAAGACAATGTAGTAGAGTCTTAGGTGTGTAAGACAATGTACTAGAGTCTTAGGTGTGTAAGACAATGTAGTAGAGTCTTAGGTGTGTAAGACAATGTACTAGAGTCTTAGGTGTGTAAGACAATGTACTAGAGTCTTAGGTGTGTAAGACAATGTACTAGAGTCTTAGGTGTGTAAGACAATGTTCTAGAGTCTTAGGTGTGTAAGACAATGTACTAGAGTCTTAGGTGTGTAAGACAATGTAGTAGAGTCTTAGGTGTGTAAGACAATGTACTAGAGTCTTAGGTGTGTAAGACAATGTACTAGAGTCTTAGGTGTGTAAGACAATGTAGTAGAGTCTTAGGTGTGTAAGACAATGTAGTAGAGTCTTAGGTGTGTAAGACAATGTAGTAGAGTCTTAGGTGTGTAAGACAATGTAGTAGAGTCTTAGGTGTGTAAGACAATGTAGTAGAGTCTTAGGTGTGTAAGACAATGTAGTAGAGTCTTAGGTGTGTAAGACAATGTAGTAGAGTCTTAGGTGTGTAAGACAATGTAGTAGAGTCTTAGGTGTGTAAGACAATGTAGTAGAGTTCTTAGGTGTGTAAGACAATGTAGTAGAGTCTTAGGTGTGTAAGACAATGTAGTAGAGTCTTAGGTGTGTAAGACAATGTACTAGAGTCTTAGGTGTGTAAGACAATGTAGTAGAGTCTTAGGTGTGTAAGACAATGTAGTAGAGTCTTAGGTGTGTAAGACAATGTAGTAGAGTCTTAGGTGTGTAAGACAATGTAGTAGAGTCTTAGGTGTGTAAGACAATGTACTAGAGTCTTAGGTGTGTAAGACAATGTAGTAGAGTCTTAGGTGTGTAAGACAATGTACTAGAGTCTTAGGTGTGTAAGACAATGTAGTAGAGTCTTAGGTGTGTAAGACAATGTACTAGAGTCGTAAGTGTGTAAGACAATGTTCTAGAGTCTTAGGTGTGTAAGACAATGTAGTAGAGTCTTAGGTGTGTAAGACAATGTAGTAGAGTCTTAGGTGTGTAAGACAATGTACTAGAGTCTTAGGTGTGTATGACAATGTTCTAGAGTCTTAGGTGTGTAAGACAATGTACTAGAGTCTTAGGTGTGTAAGACAATGTAGTAGAGTCTTAGGTGTGTAAGACAATGTACTAGAGTCTTAGGTGTGTAAGACAATGTAGTAGAGTCTTAGGTGTGTAAGACAATGTACTAGAGTCTTAGGTGTGTAAGACAATGTAGTAGAGTCTTAGGTGTGTAAGACAATGTAGTAGAGTCTTAGGTGTGTAAGACAATGTAGTAGAGTCTTAGGTGTGTAAGACAATGTAGTAGAGTCTTAGGTGTGTAAGACAATGTAGTAGAGTCTTAGGTGTGTAAGACAATGTACTAGAGTCTTAGGTGTGTAAGACAATGTACTAGAGTCTTAGGTGTGTAAGACAATGTACTAGAGTCTTAGGTGTGTAAGACAATGTACTAGAGTCGTAAGGTGTGTAAGACAATGTTCTAGAGTCTTAGGTGTGTAAGACAATGTACTAGAGTCTTAGGTGTGTAAGACAATGTAGTAGAGTCTTAGGTGTGTAAGACAATGTACTAGCGTCTTAGGTGTGTAAGACAATGTACTAGAGTCTTAGGTGTGTAAGACAATGTACTAGAGTCTTAGGTGTGTAAGACAATGTACTAGAGTCTTAGGTTTGTAAGACAATGTAGCAGAGTCTTAGGTGTGTAAGACAATGTACTAGAGTCTTAGGTGTGTAAGACAATGTACTAGACTCGTAGGTGTGTAAGACAATGTAGTAGAGTCTTAGGTGTGTAAGACAATGTAGTAGAGTCTTAGGTGTGTAAGACAATGTAGTAGAGTCTTAGGTGTGTAAGACAATGTAGTAGAGTCTTAGGTGTGTAAGACAATGTAGTAGAGTCTTAGGTGTGTAAGACAATGTACTAGAATCTTAGGTGTGTAAGACAATGTACTAGAGTCTTAGGTGTGTAAGACAATGTAGTAGAGTCTTAGGTGTGTAAGACAATGTACTAGAGTCTTAGGTGTGTAAGACAATGTACTAGAGTCTTAGGTGTGTAAGACAATGTAGTAGAGTCTTAGGTGTGTAAGACAATGTACTAGAGTCTTAGGTGTGTAAGACAATGTACTAGAGTCTTAGGTGTGTAAGACAATGTAGTAGAGTCTTAGGTGTGTAAGACAATGTACTAGAGTCTTAGGTGTGTAAGACAATGTAGTAGAGTCTTAGGTGTGTAAGACAATGTACTAGAGTCTTAGGTGTGTAAGACAATGTAGTAGAGTCTTAGGTGTGTAAGACAATGTAGTAGAGTCTTAGGTGTGTAAGACAATGTAGTAGAGTCTTATGTGTGTAAGACAATGTAGTAGAGTCTTAGGTGTGTAAGACAATGTAGTAGAGTCTTAGGTGTGTAAGACAATGTACTAGAGTCTTAGGTGTGTAAGACAATGTACTAGAGTCTTAGGTGTGTAAGACAATGTACTAGAGTCTTAGGTGTGTAAGACAATGTTCTAGAGTCTTAGGTGTGTAAGACAATGTACTAGAGTCTTAGGTGTGTAAGACAATGTAGTAGAGTCTTAGGTGTGTAAGACAATGTAGTAGAGTCTTAGGTGTGTAAGACAATGTACTAGCGTCTTAGGTGTGTAAGACAATGTACTAGAGTCTTAGGTGTGTAAGACAATGTACTAGAGTCTTAGGTGTGTAAGACAATGTACTAGAGTCTTAGGTTTGTAAGACAATGTAGCAGAGTCTTAGGTGTGTAAGACAATGTACTAGAGTCTTAGGTGTGTAAGACAATGTACTAGACTCGTAGGTGTGTAAGACAATGTAGTAGAGTCTTAGGTGTGTAAGACAATGTAGTAGAGTCTTAGGTGTGTAAGACAATGTAGTAGAGTCTTAGGTGTGTAAGACAATGTAGTAGAGTCTTAGGTGTGTAAGACAATGTAGTAGAGTCTTAGGTGTGTAAGACAATGTACTAGAATCTTAGGTGTGTAAGACAATGTACTAGAGTCTTAGGTGTGTAAGACAATGTAGTAGAGTCTTAGGTGTGTAAGACAATGTACTAGAGTCTTAGGTGTGTAAGACAATGTACTAGAGTCTTAGGTGTGTAAGACAATGTAGTAGAGTCTTAGGTGTGTAAGACAATGTACTAGAGTCTTAGGTGTGTAAGACAATGTAGTAGAGTCTTAGGTGTGTAAGACAATGTACTAGAGTCTTAGGTGTGTAAGACAATGTACTAGAGTCTTAGGTGTGTAAGACAATGTACTAGAGTCTTAGGTGTGTAAGACAATGTAGTAGAGTCTTAGGTGTGTAAGACAATGTAGTAGAGTCTTAGGTGTGTAAGACAATGTACTAGAGTCTTAGGTGTGTAAGACAATGTAGTAGAGTCTTAGGTGTGTAAGACAATGTAGTAGAGTCTTAGGTTTGTAAGACAATGTAGCAGAGTCTTAGGTGTGTAAGACAATGTACTAGAGTCTTAGGTGTGTAAGACAATGTACTAGACTCGTAGGTGTGTAAGACAATGTAGTAGAGTCTTAGGTGTGTAAGACAATGTAGTAGAGTCTTAGGTGTGTAAGACAATGTAGTAGAGTCTTAGGTGTGTAAGACAATGTACTAGAATCTTAGGTGTGTAAGACAATGTAGTAGAGTCTTAGGTGTGTAAGACAATGTAGTAGAGTCTTAGGTGTGTAAGACAATGTACTAGAGTCTTAGGTGTGTAAGACAATGTACTAGAGTCTTAGGTGTGTAAGACAATGTAGTAGAGTCTTAGGTGTGTAAGACAATGTACTAGAGTCTTAGGTGTGTAAGACAATGTAGTAGAGTCTTAGGTGTGTAAGACAATGTAGTAGAGTCTTAGGTGTGTAAGACAATGTAGTAGAGTCTTAGGTGTGTAAGACAATGTAGTAGAGTCTTAGGTGTGTAAGACAATGTAGTAGAGTCTTAGGTGTGTAAGACAATGTAGTAGAGTCTTAGGTGTGTAAGACAATGTAGTAGAGTCTTAGGTGTGTAAGACAATGTAGTAGAGTCTTAGGTGTGTAAGACAATGTAGTAGAGTCTTAGGTGTGTAAGACAATGTAGTAGAGTCTTAGGTGTGTAAGACAATGTAGTAGAGTCTTAGGTGTGTAAGACAATGTAGTAGAGTCTTAGGTGTGTAAGACAATGTAGTAGAGTCTTAGGTGTGTAAGACAATGTACTAGAGTCTTAGGTGTGTAAGACAATGTAGTAGAGTCTTAGGTGTGTAAGACAATGTACTAGAGTCTTGGGTGTGTAAGACAATGTAGTAGAGTCTTAGGTGTGTAAGACAATGTAGTAGAGTCTTAGGTGTGTAAGACAATGTAGTAGAGTCTTAGGTGTGTAAGACAATGTAGTAGAGTCTTAGGTGTGTAAGACAATGTACTAGAGTCTTAGGTGTGTAAGACAATGTACTAGAGTCTTAGGTGTGTAAGACAATGTAGTAGAGTCTTAGGTGTGTAAGACAATGTAGTAGAGTCGTAAGTGTGTAAGACAATGTTCTAGAGTCTTAGGTGTGTAAGACAATGTAGTAGAGTCTTAGGTGTGTAAGACAATGTAGTAGAGTCTTAGGTGTGTAAGACAATGTAGTAGAGTCTTAGGTGTGTAAGACAATGTAGTAGAGTCTTAGGTGTGTAAGACAATGTACTAGAGTCTTAGGTGTGTAAGACAATGTAGTAGAGTCTTAGGTGTGTAAGACAATGTACTAGAGTCTTAGGTGTGTAAGACAATGTACTAGAATCTTAGGTGTGTAAGACAATGTAGTAGAGTCTTAGGTGTGTAAGACAATGTACTAGAGTCTTAGGTGTGTAAGACAATGTACTAGAGTCTTAGGTGTGTAAGACAATGTACTAGAGTCTTAGGTGTGTAAGACAATGTAGTAGAGTCTTAGGTGTGTAAGACAATGTACTAGAGTTTTAGGTGTGTAAGACAATGTAGTAGAGTCTTAGGTGTGTAAGACAATGTACTAGAGTCTTAGGTGTGTAAGACAATGTAGCAGAGTCTTAGGTGTGTAAGACAATGTACTAGAGTCTTGGGTGTGTAAGACAATGTACTAGAGTCTTAGGTGTGTAAGACAATGTACTAGAGTCGTAAGTGTGTAAGACAATGTTCTAGAGTCTTAGGTGTGTAAGACAATGTAGTAGAGTCTTAGGTGTGTAAGACAATGTAGTAGAGTCTTAGGTGTGTAAGACAATGTACTAGAGTCTTAGGTGTGTAAGACAATGTTCTAGAGTCTTAGGTGTGTAAGACAATGTACTAGAGTCTTAGGTGTGTAAGACAATGTAGTAGAGTCTTAGGTGTGTAAGACAATGTACTAGAGTCTTAGGTGTGTAAGACAATGTAGTAGAGTCTTAGGTGTGTAAGACAATGTACTAGAGTCTTAGGTGTGTAAGACAATGTAGTAGAGTCTTAGGTGTGTAAGACAATGTAGTAGAGTCTTAGGTGTGTAAGACAATGTAGTAGAGTCTTAGGTGTGTAAGACAATGTAGTAGAGTCTTAGGTGTGTAAGACAATGTAGTAGAGTCTTAGGTGTGTAAGACAATGTACTAGAGTCTTAGGTGTGTAAGACAATGTACTAGAGTCTTAGGTGTGTAAGACAATGTACTAGAGTCTTAGGTGTGTAAGACAATGTACTAGAGTCGTAAGTGTGTAAGACAATGTTCTAGAGTCTTAGGTGTGTAAGACAATGTACTAGAGTCTTAGGTGTGTAAGACAATGTAGTAGAGTCTTAGGTGTGTAAGACAATGTACTAGCGTCTTAGGTGTGTAAGACAATGTACTAGAGTCTTAGGTGTGTAAGACAATGTACTAGAGTCTTAGGTGTGTAAGACAATGTACTAGAGTCTTAGGTTTGTAAGACAATGTAGCAGAGTCTTAGGTGTGTAAGACAATGTACTAGAGTCTTAGGTGTGTAAGACAATGTACTAGACTCGTAGGTGTGTAAGACAATGTAGTAGAGTCTTAGGTGTGTAAGACAATGTAGTAGAGTCTTAGGTGTGTAAGACAATGTAGTAGAGTCTTAGGTGTGTAAGACAATGTAGTAGAGTCTTAGGTGTTTAAGACAATGTAGTAGAGTCTTAGGTGTGTAAGACAATGTACTAGAATCTTAGGTGTGTAAGACAATGTACTAGAGTCTTAGGTGTGTAAGACAATGTAGTAGAGTCTTAGGTGTGTAAGACAATGTACTAGAGTCTTAGGTGTGTAAGACAATGTACTAGAGTCTTAGGTGTGTAAGACAATGTAGTAGAGTCTTAGGTGTGTAAGACAATGTACTAGAGTCTTAGGTGTGTAAGACAATGTACTAGAGTCTTAGGTGTGTAAGACAATGTAGTAGAGTCTTAGGTGTGTAAGACAATGTACTAGAGTCTTAGGTGTGTAAGACAATGTAGTAGAGTCTTAGGTGTGTAAGACAATGTACTAGAGTCTTAGGTGTGTAAGACAATGTACTAGAGTCTTAGGTGTGTAAGACAATGTACTAGAGTCTTAGGTGTGTAAGACAATGTAGTAGAGTCTTAGGTGTGTAAGACAATGTACTAGAGTCTTAGGTGTGTAAGACAATGTAGTAGAGTCTTAGGTGTGTAAGACAATGTACTAGAGTCTTAGGTGTGTAAGACAATGTACTAGAGTCTTAGGTGTGTAAGACAATGTACTAGAGTCTTAGGTGTGTAAGACAATGTACTAGAGTCTTAGGTGTGTAAGACAATGTACTAGAGTCGTAAGTGTGTAAGACAATGTTCTAGAGTCTTAGGTGTGTAAGACAATGTACTAGAGTCTTAGGTGTGTAAGACAATGTAGTAGAGTCTTAGGTGTGTAAGACAATGTACTAGCGTCTTAGGTGTGTAAGACAATGTACTAGAGTCTTAGGTGTGTAAGACAATGTACTAGAGTCTTAGGTGTGTAAGACAATGTACTAGAGTCTTAGGTTTGTAAGACAATGTAGCAGAGTCTTAGGTGTGTAAGACAATGTACTAGAGTCTTAGGTGTGTAAGACAATGTACTAGACTCGTAGGTGTGTAAGACAATGTAGTAGAGTCTTAGGTGTGTAAGACAATGTAGTAGAGTCTTAGGTGTGTAAGACAATGTAGTAGAGTCTTAGGTGTGTAAGACAATGTAGTAGAGTCTTAGGTGTGTAAGACAATGTAGTAGAGTCTTAGGTGTGTAAGACAATGTACTAGAATCTTAGGTGTGTAAGACAATGTACTAGAGTCTTAGGTGTGTAAGACAATGTAGTAGAGTCTTAGGTGTGTAAGACAATGTACTAGAGTCTTAGGTGTGTAAGACAATGTAGTAGAGTCTTAGGTGTGTAAGACAATGTAGTAGAGTCTTAGGTGTGTAAGACAATGTACTAGAGTCTTAGGTGTGTAAGACAATGTAGTAGAGTCTTAGGTGTGTAAGACAATGTACTAGAGTCTTAGGTGTGTAAGACAATGTACTAGAGTCTTAGGTGTGTAAGACAATGTAGTAGAGTCTTAGGTGTGTAAGACAATGTAGTAGAGTCTTAGGTGTGTAAGACAATGTAGTAGAGTCTTAGGTGTGTAAGACAATGTACTAGAGTCTTAGGTGTGTAAGACAATGTAGTAGAGTCTTAGGTGTGTAAGACAATGTAGTAGAGTCTTAGGTGTGTAAGACAATGTACTAGAGTCTTAGGTGTGTAAGACAATGTAGTAGTGTCTTAGGTGTGTAAGACAATGTAGTAGAGTCTTAGGTGTGTAAGACAATGTAGTAGAGTCTTAGGTGTGTAAGACAATGTAGTAGAGTCTTAGGTGTGTAAGACAATGTAGTAGAGTCTTAGGTGTGTAATACAATGTACTAGAGTCTTAGGTGTGTAAGACAATGTAGTAGAGTCTTAGGTGTGTAAGACAATGTACTAGAGTCTTAGGTGTGTAAGACAATGTACTAGAGTCTTAGGTGTGTAAGACAATGTACTAGAGTCTTAGGTGTGTAAGACAATGTTCTAGAGTCTTAGGTGTGTAAGACAATGTACTAGAGTCTTAGGTGTGTAAGATAATGTAGTAGAGTCTTAGGTGTGTAAGACAATGTACTAGAGTCTTAGGTGTGTAAGACAATGTACTAGAGTCTTAGGTGTGTAAGACAATGTAGTAGAGTCTTAGGTGTGTAAGACAATGTAGTAGAGTCTTAGGTGTGTAAGACAATGTAGTAGAGTCTTAGGTGTGTAAGACAATGTAGTAGAGTCTTAGGTGTGTAAGACAATGTAGTAGAGTCTTAGGTGTGTAAGACAATGTAGTAGAGTCTTAGGTGTGTAAGACAATGTAGTAGAGTCTTAGGTGTGTAAGACAATGTAGTAGAGTCTTAGGTGTGTAAGACAATGTAGTAGAGTCTTAGGTGTGTAAGACAATGTAGTAGAGTCTTAGGTGTGTAAGACAATGTAGTAGAGTCTTAGGTGTGTAAGACAATGTACTAGAGTCTTAGGTGTGTAAGACAATGTAGTAGAGTCTTAGGTGTGTAAGACAATGTAGTAGAGTCTTAGGTGTGTAAGACAATGTAGTAGAGTCTTAGGTGTGTAAGACAATGTAGTAGAGTCTTAGGTGTGTAAGACAATGTACTAGAGTCTTAGGTGTGTAAGACAATGTAGTAGAGTCTTAGGTGTGTAAGACAATGTACTAGAGTCTTAGGTGTGTAAGACAATGTAGTAGAGTCTTAGGTGTGTAAGACAATGTACTAGAGTCGTAAGTGTGTAAGACAATGTTCTAGAGTCTTAGGTGTGTAAGACAATGTAGTAGAGTCTTAGGTGTGTAAGACAATGTAGTAGAGTCTTAGGTGTGTAAGACAATGTACTAGAGTCTTAGGTGTGTAAGACAATGTTCTAGAGTCTTAGGTGTGTAAGACAATGTACTAGAGTCTTAGGTGTGTAAGACAATGTAGTAGAGTCTTAGGTGTGTAAGACAATGTACTAGAGTCTTAGGTGTGTAAGACAATGTAGTAGAGTCTTAGGTGTGTAAGACAATGTACTAGAGTCTTAGGTGTGTAAGACAATGTAGTAGAGTCTTAGGTGTGTAAGACAATGTAGTAGAGTCTTAGGTGTGTAAGACAATGTAGTAGAGTCTTAGGTGTGTAAGACAATGTAGTAGAGTCTTAGGTGTGTAAGACAATGTAGTAGAGTCTTAGGTGTGTAAGACAATGTACTAGAGTCTTAGGTGTGTAAGACAATGTACTAGAGTCTTAGGTGTGTAAGACAATGTACTAGAGTCTTAGGTGTGTAAGACAATGTACTAGAGTCGTAAGTGTGTAAGACAATGTTCTAGAGTCTTAGGTGTGTAAGACAATGTACTAGAGTCTTAGGTGTGTAAGACAATGTAGTAGAGTCTTAGGTGTGTAAGACAATGTACTAGCGTCTTAGGTGTGTAAGACAATGTACTAGAGTCTTAGGTGTGTAAGACAATGTACTAGAGTCTTAGGTGTGTAAGACAATGTACTAGAGTCTTAGGTTTGTAAGACAATGTAGCAGAGTCTTAGGTGTGTAAGACAATGTACTAGAGTCTTAGGTGTGTAAGACAATGTACTAGACTCGTAGGTGTGTAAGACAATGTAGTAGAGTCTTAGGTGTGTAAGACAATGTAGTAGAGTCTTAGGTGTGTAAGACAATGTAGTAGAGTCTTAGGTGTGTAAGACAATGTAGTAGAGTCTTAGGTGTGTAAGACAATGTAGTAGAGTCTTAGGTGTGTAAGACAATGTACTAGAATCTTAGGTGTGTAAGACAATGTACTAGAGTCTTAGGTGTGTAAGACAATGTAGTAGAGTCTTAGGTGTGTAAGACAATGTACTAGAGTCTTAGGTGTGTAAGACAATGTACTAGAGTCTTAGGTGTGTAAGACAATGTAGTAGAGTCTTAGGTGTGTAAGACAATGTACTAGAGTCTTAGGTGTGTAAGACAATGTACTAGAGTCTTAGGTGTGTAAGACAATGTAGTAGAGTCTTAGGTGTGTAAGACAATGTACTAGAGTCTTAGGTGTGTAAGACAATGTAGTAGAGTCTTAGGTGTGTAAGACAATGTACTAGAGTCTTAGGTGTGTAAGACAATGTAGTAGAGTCTTAGGTGTGTAAGACAATGTAGTAGAGTCTTAGGTGTGTAAGACAATGTAGTAGAGTCTTATGTGTGTAAGACAATGTAGTAGAGTCTTAGGTGTGTAAGACAATGTAGTAGAGTCTTAGGTGTGTAAGACAATGTACTAGAGTCTTAGGTGTGTAAGACAATGTACTAGAGTCTTAGGTGTGTAAGACAATGTACTAGAGTCTTAGGTGTGTAAGACAATGTTCTAGAGTCTTAGGTGTGTAAGACAATGTACTAGAGTCTTAGGTGTGTAAGACAATGTAGTAGAGTCTTAGGTGTGTAAGACAATGTAGTAGAGTCTTAGGTGTGTAAGACAATGTACTAGCGTCTTAGGTGTGTAAGACAATGTACTAGAGTCTTAGGTGTGTAAGACAATGTACTAGAGTCTTAGGTGTGTAAGACAATGTACTAGAGTCTTAGGTTTGTAAGACAATGTAGCAGAGTCTTAGGTGTGTAAGACAATGTACTAGAGTCTTAGGTGTGTAAGACAATGTACTAGACTCGTAGGTGTGTAAGACAATGTAGTAGAGTCTTAGGTGTGTAAGACAATGTAGTAGAGTCTTAGGTGTGTAAGACAATGTAGTAGAGTCTTAGGTGTGTAAGACAATGTAGTAGAGTCTTAGGTGTGTAAGACAATGTAGTAGAGTCTTAGGTGTGTAAGACAATGTACTAGAATCTTAGGTGTGTAAGACAATGTACTAGAGTCTTAGGTGTGTAAGACAATGTAGTAGAGTCTTAGGTGTGTAAGACAATGTACTAGAGTCTTAGGTGTGTAAGACAATGTACTAGAGTCTTAGGTGTGTAAGACAATGTAGTAGAGTCTTAGGTGTGTAAGACAATGTACTAGAGTCTTAGGTGTGTAAGACAATGTAGTAGAGTCTTAGGTGTGTAAGACAATGTACTAGAGTCTTAGGTGTGTAAGACAATGTACTAGAGTCTTAGGTGTGTAAGACAATGTACTAGAGTCTTAGGTGTGTAAGACAATGTAGTAGAGTCTTAGGTGTGTAAGACAATGTAGTAGAGTCTTAGGTGTGTAAGACAATGTACTAGAGTCTTAGGTGTGTAAGACAATGTAGTAGAGTCTTAGGTGTGTAAGACAATGTAGTAGAGTCTTAGGTGTGTAAGACAATGTACTAGAGTCTTAGGTGTGTAAGACAATGTACTAGAGTCTTAGGTGTGTAAGAGAATGTAGTAGTGTCTTAGGTGTGTAAGACAATGTAGTAGAGTCTTAGGTGTGTAAGACAATGTAGTAGAGTCTTAGGTGTGTAAGACAATGTAGTAGAGTCTTAGGTGTGTAAGACAATGTAGTAGAGTCTTAGGTGTGTAAGACAATGTACTAGAGTCTTAGGTGTGTAAGACAATGTAGTAGAGTCTTAGGTGTGTAAGACAATGTACTAGAGTCTTAGGTGTGTAAGACAATGTACTAGAGTCTTAGGTGTGTAAGACAATGTACTAGAGTCTTAGGTGTGTAAGACAATGTTCTAGAGTCTTAGGTGTGTAAGACAATGTACTAGAGTCTTAGGTGTGTAAGATAATGTAGTAGAGTCTTAGGTGTGTAAGACAATGTACTAGAGTCTTAGGTGTGTAAGACAATGTAGTAGAGTCTTAGGTGTGTAAGACAATGTACTAGAGTCTTAGGTGTGTAAGACAATGTAGTAGAGTCTTAGGTGTGTAAGACAATGTACTAGAGTCGTAAGTGTGTAAGACAATGTTCTAGAGTCTTAGGTGTGTAAGACAATGTAGTAGAGTCTTAGGTGTGTAAGACAATGTAGTAGAGTCTTAGGTGTGTAAGACAATGTACTAGAGTCTTAGGTGTGTAAGACAATGTTCTAGAGTCTTAGGTGTGTAAGACAATGTACTAGAGTCTTAGGTGTGTAAGACAATGTAGTAGAGTCTTAGGTGTGTAAGACAATGTACTAGAGTCTTAGGTGTGTAAGACAATGTAGTAGAGTCTTAGGTGTGTAAGACAATGTACTAGAGTCTTAGGTGTGTAAGACAATGTAGTAGAGTCTTAGGTGTGTAAGACAATGTAGTAGAGTCTTAGGTGTGTAAGACAATGTAGTAGAGTCTTAGGTGTGTAAGACAATGTAGTAGAGTCTTAGGTGTGTAAGACAATGTAGTAGAGTCTTAGGTGTGTAAGACAATGTACTAGAGTCTTAGGTGTGTAAGACAATGTACTAGAGTCTTAGGTGTGTAAGACAATGTACTAGAGTCTTAGGTGTGTAAGACAATGTACTAGAGTCGTAAGTGTGTAAGACAATGTTCTAGAGTCTTAGGTGTGTAAGACAATGTACTAGAGTCTTAGGTGTGTAAGACAATGTAGTAGAGTCTTAGGTGTGTAAGACAATGTACTAGCGTCTTAGGTGTGTAAGACAATGTACTAGAGTCTTAGGTGTGTAAGACAATGTACTAGAGTCTTAGGTGTGTAAGACAATGTACTAGAGTCTTAGGTTTGTAAGACAATGTAGCAGAGTCTTAGGTGTGTAAGACAATGTACTAGAGTCTTAGGTGTGTAAGACAATGTACTAGACTCGTAGGTGTGTAAGACAATGTAGTAGAGTCTTAGGTGTGTAAGACAATGTAGTAGAGTCTTAGGTGTGTAAGACAATGTAGTAGAGTCTTAGGTGTGTAAGACAATGTAGTAGAGTCTTAGGTGTGTAAGACAATGTAGTAGAGTCTTAGGTGTGTAAGACAATGTACTAGAATCTTAGGTGTGTAAGACAATGTACTAGAGTCTTAGGTGTGTAAGACAATGTAGTAGAGTCTTAGGTGTGTAAGACAATGTACTAGAGTCTTAGGTGTGTAAGACAATGTACTAGAGTCTTAGGTGTGTAAGACAATGTAGTAGAGTCTTAGGTGTGTAAGACAATGTACTAGAGTCTTAGGTGTGTAAGACAATGTACTAGAGTCTTAGGTGTGTAAGACAATGTAGTAGAGTCTTAGGTGTGTAAGACAATGTACTAGAGTCTTAGGTGTGTAAGACAATGTAGTAGAGTCTTAGGTGTGTAAGACAATGTACTAGAGTCTTAGGTGTGTAAGACAATGTACTAGAGTCTTAGGTGTGTTAGACAATGTAGTAGAGTCTTAGGTGTGTAAGACAATGTAGTAGAGTCTTAGGTGTGTAAGACAATGTAGTAGAGTCTTAGGTGTGTAAGACAATGTAGTAGAGTCTTAGGTGTGTAAGACAATGTACTAGAGTCTTAGGTGTGTAAGACAATGTACTAGAGTCTTAGGTGTGTAAGACAATGTACTAGAGTCTTAGGTGTGTAAGACAATGTACTAGAGTCGTAAGTGTGTAAGACAATGTTCTAGAGTCTTAGGTGTGTAAGACAATGTACTAGAGTCTTAGGTGTGTAAGACAATGTAGTAGAGTCTTAGGTGTGTAAGACAATGTACTAGCGTCTTAGGTGTGTAAGACAATGTACTAGAGTCTTAGGTGTGTAAGACAATGTACTAGAGTCTTAGGTGTGTAAGACAATGTACTAGAGTCTTAGGTTTGTAAGACAATGTAGCAGAGTCTTAGGTGTGTAAGACAATGTACTAGAGTCTTAGGTGTGTAAGACAATGTACTAGACTCGTAGGTGTGTAAGACAATGTAGTAGAGTCTTAGGTGTGTAAGACAATGTAGTAGAGTCTTAGGTGTGTAAGACAATGTAGTAGAGTCTTAGGTGTGTAAGACAATGTAGTAGAGTCTTAGGTGTGTAAGACAATGTAGTAGAGTCTTAGGTGTGTAAGACAATGTACTAGAATCTTAGGTGTGTAAGACAATGTACTAGAGTCTTAGGTGTGTAAGACAATGTAGTAGAGTCTTAGGTGTGTAAGACAATGTACTAGAGTCTTAGGTGTGTAAGACAATGTACTAGAGTCTTAGGTGTGTAAGACAATGTAGTAGAGTCTTAGGTGTGTAAGACAATGTACTAGAGTCTTAGGTGTGTAAGACAATGTAGTAGAGTCTTAGGTGTGTAAGACAATGTACTAGAGTCTTAGGTGTGTAAGACAATGTACTAGAGTCTTAGGTGTGTAAGACAATGTACTAGAGTCTTAGGTGTGTAAGACAATGTAGTAGAGTCTTAGGTGTGTAAGACAATGTAGTAGAGTCTTAGGTGTGTAAGACAATGTACTAGAGTCTTAGGTGTGTAAGACAATGTAGTAGAGTCTTAGGTGTGTAAGACAATGTAGTAGAGTCTTAGGTGTGTAAGACAATGTACTAGAGTCTTAGGTGTGTAAGACAATGTAGTAGTGTCTTAGGTGTGTAAGACAATGTAGTAGAGTCTTAGGTGTGTAAGACAATGTAGTAGAGTCTTAGGTGTGTAAGACAATGTAGTAGAGTCTTAGGTGTGTAAGACAATGTAGTAGAGTCTTAGGTGTGTAAGACAATGTACTAGAGTCTTAGGTGTGTAAGACAATGTAGTAGAGTCTTAGGTGTGTAAGACAATGTACTAGAGTCTTAGGTGTGTAAGACAATGTTCTAGAGTCTTAGGTGTGTAAGACAATGTACTAGAGTCTTAGGTGTGTAAGATAATGTAGTAGAGTCTTAGGTGTGTAAGACAATGTACTAGAGTCTTAGGTGTGTAAGACAATGTAGTAGAGTCTTAGGTGTGTAAGACAATGTACTAGAGTCTTAGGTGTGTAAGACAATGTAGTAGAGTCTTAGGTGTGTAAGACAATGTAGTAGAGTCTTAGGTGTGTAAGACAATGTAGTAGAGTCTTAGGTGTGTAAGACAATGTAGTAGAGTCTTAGGTGTGTAAGACAATGTAGTAGAGTCTTAGGTGTGTAAGACAATGTAGTAGAGTCTTAGGTGTGTAAGACAATGTAGTAGAGTCTTAGGTGTGTAAGACAATGTAGTAGAGTCTTAGGTGTGTAAGACAATGTAGTAGAGTCTTAGGTGTGTAAGACAATGTAGTAGAGTCTTAGGTGTGTAAGACAATGTAGTAGAGTCTTAGGTGTGTAAGACAATGTACTAGAGTCTTAGGTGTGTAAGACAATGTAGTAGAGTCTTAGGTGTGTAAGACAATGTAGTAGAGTCTTTGGTGTGTAAGACAATGTAGTAGAGTCTTAGGTGTGTAAGACAATGTAGTAGAGTCTTAGGTGTGTAAGACAATGTACTAGAGTCTTAGGTGTGTAAGACAATGTAGTAGAGTCTTAGGTGTGTAAGACAATGTACTAGAGTCTTAGGTGTGTAAGACAATGTAGTAGAGTCTTAGGTGTGTAAGACAATGTAGTAGAGTCTTAGGTGTGTAAGACAATGTAGTAGAGTCTTAGGTGTGTAAGACAATGTAGTAGAGTCTTAGGTGTGTAAGACAATGTACTAGAGTCTTAGGTGTGTAAGACAATGTACTAGAGTCTTAGGTGTGTAAGACAATGTAGTAGAGTCTTAGGTGTGTAAGACAATGTAGTAGAGTCGTAAGTGTGTAAGACAATGTTCTAGAGTCTTAGGTGTGTAAGACAATGTAGTAGAGTCTTAGGTGTGTAAGACAATGTAGTAGAGTCTTAGGTGTGTAAGACAATGTAGTAGAGTCTTAGGTGTGTAAGACAATGTAGTAGAGTCTTAGGTGTGTAAGACAATGTACTAGAGTCTTAGGTGTGTAAGACAATGTAGTAGAGTCTTAGGTGTGTAAGACAATGTACTAGAGTCTTAGGTGTGTAAGACAATGTACTAGAATCTTAGGTGTGTAAGACAATGTAGTAGAGTCTTAGGTGTGTAAGACAATGTACTAGAGTCTTAGGTGTGTAAGACAATGTACTAGAGTCTTAGGTGTGTAAGACAATGTACTAGAGTCTTAGGTGTGTAAGACAATGTAGTAGAGTCTTAGGTGTGTAAGACAATGTACTAGAGTTTTAGGTGTGTAAGACAATGTAGTAGAGTCTTAGGTGTGTAAGACAATGTACTAGAGTCTTAGGTGTGTAAGACAATGTAGCAGAGTCTTAGGTGTGTAAGACAATGTACTAGAGTCTTGGGTGTGTAAGACAATGTACTAGAGTCTTAGGTGTGTAAGACAATGTACTAGAGTCGTAAGTGTGTAAGACAATGTTCTAGAGTCTTAGGTGTGTAAGACAATGTAGTAGAGTCTTAGGTGTGTAAGACAATGTAGTAGAGTCTTAGGTGTGTAAGACAATGTACTAGAGTCTTAGGTGTGTAAGACAATGTACTAGAGTCTTAGGTGTGTAAGACAATGTTCTAGAGTCTTAGGTGTGTAAGACAATGTACTAGAGTCTTAGGTGTGTAAGACAATGTAGTAGAGTCTTAGGTGTGTAAGACAATGTACTAGAGTCTTAGGTGTGTAAGACAATGTAGTAGAGTCTTAGGTGTGTAAGACAATGTACTAGAGTCTTAGGTGTGTAAGACAATGTAGTAGAGTCTTAGGTGTGTAAGACAATGTAGTAGAGTCTTAGGTGTGTAAGACAATGTAGTAGAGTCTTAGGTGTGTAAGACAATGTAGTAGAGTCTTAGGTGTGTAAGACAATGTAGTAGAGTCTTAGGTGTGTAAGACAATGTACTAGAGTCTTAGGTGTGTAAGACAATGTACTAGAGTCTTAGGTGTGTAAGACAATGTACTAGAGTCTTAGGTGTGTAAGACAATGTACTAGAGTCGTAAGTGTGTAAGACAATGTTCTAGAGTCTTAGGTGTGTAAGACAATATACTAGAGTCTTAGGTGTGTAAGACAATGTAGTAGAGTCTTAGGTGTGTAAGACAATGTACTAGCGTCTTAGGTGTGTAAGACAATGTACTAGAGTCTTAGGTGTGTAAGACAATGTACTAGAGTCTTAGGTGTGTAAGACAATGTACTAGAGTCTTAGGTTTGTAAGACAATGTAGCAGAGTCTTAGGTGTGTAAGACAATGTACTAGAGTCTTAGGTGTGTAAGACAATGTACTAGACTCGTAGGTGTGTAAGACAATGTAGTAGAGTCTTAGGTGTGTAAGACAATGTAGTAGAGTCTTAGGTGTGTAAGACAATGTAGTAGAGTCTTAGGTGTGTAAGACAATGTAGTAGATTCTTAGGTGTGTAAGACAATGTAGTAGAGTCTTAGGTGTGTAAGACAATGTACTAGAATCTTAGGTGTGTAAGACAATGTACTAGAGTCTTAGGTGTGTAAGACAATGTAGTAGAGTCTTAGGTGTGTAAGACAATGTACTAGAGTCTTAGGTGTGTAAGACAATGTACTAGAGTCTTAGGTGTGTAAGACAATGTACTAGAGTCTTAGGTGTGTAAGACAATGTACTAGAGTCTTAGGTGTGTAAGACAATGTACTAGAGTCTTAGGTGTGTAAGACAATGTAGTAGAGTCTTAGGTGTGTAAGACAATGTACTAGAGTCTTAGGTGTGTAAGACAATGTACTAGAGTCTTAGGTGTGTAAGACAATGTAGTAGAGTCTTAGGTGTGTAAGACAATGTAGTAGAGTCTTAGGTGTGTAAGACAATGTAGTAGAGTCTTAGGTGTGTAAGACAATGTAGTAGAGTCTTAGGTGTGTAAGACAATGTACTAGAGTCTTAGGTGTGTAAGACAATGTACTAGAGTCTTAGGTGTGTAAGACAATGTACTAGAGTCTTAGGTGTGTAAGACAATGTACTAGAGTCGTAAGTGTGTAAGACAATGTTCTAGAGTCTTAGGTGTGTAAGACAATGTACTAGAGTCTTAGGTGTGTAAGACAATGTAGTAGAGTCTTAGGTGTGTAAGACAATGTACTAGCGTCTTAGGTGTGTAAGACAATGTACTAGAGTCTTAGGTGTGTAAGACAATGTACTAGAGTCTTAGGTGTGTAAGACAATGTACTAGAGTCTTAGGTTTGTAAGACAATGTAGCAGAGTCTTAGGTGTGTAAGACAATGTACTAGAGTCTTAGGTGTGTAAGACAATGTACTAGACTCGTAGGTGTGTAAGACAATGTAGTAGAGTCTTAGGTGTGTAAGACAATGTAGTAGAGTCTTAGGTGTGTAAGACAATGTAGTAGAGTCTTAGGTGTGTAAGACAATGTAGTAGAGTCTTAGGTGTGTAAGACAATGTAGTAGAGTCTTAGGTGTGTAAGACAATGTACTAGAATCTTAGGTGTGTAAGACAATGTACTAGAGTCTTAGGTGTGTAAGACAATGTAGTAGAGTCTTAGGTGTGTAAGACAATGTACTAGAGTCTTAGGTGTGTAAGACAATGTACTAGAGTCTTAGGTGTGTAAGACAATGTAGTAGAGTCTTAGGTGTGTAAGACAATGTACTAGAGTCTTAGGTGTGTAAGACAATGTAGTAGAGTCTTAGGTGTGTAAGACAATGTACTAGAGTCTTAGGTGTGTAAGACAATGTACTAGAGTCTTAGGTGTGTAAGACAATGTACTAGAGTCTTAGGTGTGTAAGACAATGTAGTAGAGTCTTAGGTGTGTAAGACAATGTAGTAGAGTCTTAGGTGTGTAAGACAATGTACTAGAGTCTTAGGTGTGTAAGACAATGTAGTAGAGTCTTAGGTGTGTAAGACAATGTAGTAGAGTCTTAGGTGTGTAAGACAATGTACTAGAGTCTTAGGTGTGTAAGACAATGTAGTAGTGTCTTAGGTGTGTAAGACAATGTAGTAGAGTCTTAGGTGTGTAAGACAATGTAGTAGAGTCTTAGGTGTGTAAGACAATGTAGTAGAGTCTTAGGTGTGTAAGACAATGTACTAGAGTCTTAGGTGTGTAAGACAATGTACTAGAGTCTTAGGTGTGTAAGACAATGTAGTAGAGTGTTAGGTGTGTAAGACAATGTACTAGAGTCTTAGGTGTGTAAGACAATGTAGTAGAGTCTTAGGTGTGTAAGACAATGTTCTAGAGTCTTAGGTGTGTAAGACAATGTACTAGAGTCTTAGGTGTGTAAGACAATGTAGTAGAGTCTTAGGTGTGTAAGACAATGTAGTAGAGTCTTAGGTGTGTAAGACAATGTACTAGAGTCTTAGGTGTGTAAGACAATGTAGTAGAGTCTTAGGTGTGTAAGACAATGTACTAGAGTCTTAGGTGTGTAAGACAATGTAGTAGAGTCTTAGGTGTGTAAGACAATGTACTAGAGTCTTAGGTGTGTAAGACAATGTAGTAGAGTCTTAGGTGTGTAAGACAATGTACTAGAGTCTTAGGTGTGTAAGACAATGTACTAGAGTCTTAGGTGTGTAAGATAATGTAGTAGAGTCTTAGGTGTGTAAGACAATGTACTAGAGTCTTAGGTGTGTAAGACAATGTACTAGAGTCTTAGGTGTGTAAGACAATGTAGTAGAGTCTTAGGTGTGTAAGACAATGTAGTAGAGTCTTAGGTGTGTAAGACAATGTAGTAGAGTCTTAGGTGTGTAAGACAATGTAGTAGAGTCTTAGGTGTGTAAGACAATGTACTAGAGTCTTAGGTGTGTAAGACAATGTACTAGAGTCTTAGGTGTGTAAGACAATGTAGTAGAGTCTTAGGTGTGTAAGACAATGTACTAGAGTCGTAAGTGTGTAAGACAATGTTCTAGAGTCTTAGGTGTGTAAGACAATGTACTAGAGTCTTAGGTGTGTAAGACAATGTAGTAGAGTCTTAGGTGTGTAAGACAATGTACTAGCGTCTTAGGTGTGTAAGACAATGTACTAGAGTCTTAGGTGTGTAAGACAATGTACTAGAGTCTTAGGTGTGTAAGACAATGTACTAGAGTCTTAGGTTTGTAAGACAATGTAGCAGAGTCTTAGGTGTGTAAGACAATGTACTAGAGTCTTAGGTGTGTAAGACAATGTACTAGACTCGTAGGTGTGTAAGACAATGTAGTAGAGTCTTAGGTGTGTAAGACAATGTAGTAGAGTCTTAGGTGTGTAAGACAATGTAGTAGAGTCTTAGGTGTGTAAGACAATGTAGTAGAGTCTTAGGTGTGTAAGACAATGTAGTAGAGTCTTAGGTGTGTAAGACAATGTACTAGAATCTTAGGTGTGTAAGACAATGTACTAGAGTCTTAGGTGTGTAAGACAATGTAGTAGAGTCTTAGGTGTGTAAGACAATGTACTAGAGTCTTAGGTGTGTAAGACAATGTACTAGAGTCTTAGGTGTGTAAGACAATGTACTAGAGTCTTAGGTGTGTAAGACAATGTACTAGAGTCTTAGGTGTGTAAGACAATGTAGTAGAGTCTTAGGTGTGTAAGACAATGTACTAGAGTCTTAGGTGTGTAAGACAATGTACTAGAGTCTTAGGTGTGTAAGACAATGTACTAGAGTCTTAGGTGTGTAAGACAATGTAGTAGAGTCTTAGGTGTGTAAGACAATGTAGTAGAGTCTTAGGTGTGTAAGACAATGTAGTAGAGTCTTAGGTGTGTAAGACAATGTACTAGAGTCTTAGGTGTGTAAGACAATGTACTAGAGTCTTAGGTGTGTAAGACAATGTAGTAGAGTGTTAGGTGTGTAAGACAATGTACTAGAGTCTTAGGTGTGTAAGACAATGTAGTAGAGTCTTAGGTGTGTAAGACAATGTTCTAGAGTCTTAGGTGTGTAAGACAATGTACTAGAGTCTTAGGTGTGTAAGACAATGTAGTAGAGTCTTAGGTGTGTAAGACAATGTAGTAGAGTCTTAGGTGTGTAAGACAATGTACTAGAGTCTTAGGTGTGTAAGACAATGTAGTAGAGTCTTAGGTGTGTAAGACAATGTACTAGAGTCTTAGGTGTGTAAGACAATGTAGTAGAGTCTTAGGTGTGTAAGACAATGTACTAGAGTCTTAGGTGTGTAAGACAATGTAGTAGAGTCTTAGGTGTGTAAGACAATGTACTAGAGTCTTAGGTGTGTAAGACAATGTACTAGAGTCTTAGGTGTGTAAGATAATGTAGTAGAGTCTTAGGTGTGTAAGACAATGTACTAGAGTCTTAGGTGTGTAAGACAATGTACTAGAGTCTTAGGTATGTAAGACAATGTAGTAGAGTCTTAGGTGTGTAAGACAATGTAGTAGAGTCTTAGGTGTGTAAGACAATGTAGTAGAGTCTTAGGTGTGTAAGACAATGTAGTAGAGTCTTAGGTGTGTAAGACAATGTACTAGAGTCTTAGGTGTGTAAGACAATGTACTAGAGTCTTAGGTGTGTAAGACAATGTAGTAGAGTCTTAGGTGTGTAAGACAATGTACTAGAGTCGTAAGTGTGTAAGACAATGTTCTAGAGTCTTAGGTGTGTAAGACAATGTACTAGAGTCTTAGGTGTGTAAGACAATGTAGTAGAGTCTTAGATGTGTAAGACAATGTACTAGCGTCTTAGGTGTGTAAGACAATGTACTAGAGTCTTAGGTGTGTAAGACAATGTACTAGAGTCTTAGGTGTGTAAGACAATGTACTAGAGTCTTAGGTTTGTAAGACAATGTAGCAGAGTCTTAGGTGTGTAAGACAATGTACTAGAGTCTTAGGTGTGTAAGACAATGTACTAGACTCGTAGGTGTGTAAGACAATGTAGTAGAGTCTTAGGTGTGTAAGACAATGTAGTAGAGTCTTAGGTGTGTAAGACAATGTAGTAGAGTCTTAGGTGTGTAAGACAATGTAGTAGAGTCTTAGGTGTGTAAGACAATGTAGTAGAGTCTTAGGTGTGTAAGACAATGTACTAGAATCTTAGGTGTGTAAGACAATGTACTAGAGTCTTAGGTGTGTAAGACAATGTAGTAGAGTCTTAGGTGTGTAAGACAATGTACTAGAGTCTTAGGTGTGTAAGACAATGTACTAGAGTCTTAGGTGTGTAAGACAATGTACTAGAGTCTTAGGTGTGTAAGACAATGTACTAGAGTCTTAGGTGTGTAAGACAATGTAGTAGAGTCTTAGGTGTGTAAGACAATGTACTAGAGTCTTAGGTGTGTAAGACAATGTACTAGAGTCTTAGGTGTGTAAGACAATGTACTAGAGTCTTAGGTGTGTAAGACAATGTAGTAGAGTCTTAGGTGTGTAAGACAATGTAGTAGAGTCTTAGGTGTGTAAGACAATGTACTAGAGTCTTAGGTGTGTAAGACAATGTAGTAGAGTCTTAGGTGTGTAAGACAATGTAGTAGAGTCTTAGGTGTGTAAGACAATGTACTAGAGTCTTAGGTGTGTAAGACAATGTAGTAGTGTCTTAGGTGTGTAAGACAATGTAGTAGAGTCTTAGGTGTGTAAGACAATGTAGTAGAGTCTTAGGTGTGTAAGACAATGTAGTAGAGTCTTAGGTGTGTAAGACAATGTAGTAGAGTCTTAGGTGTGTAAGACAATGTACTAGAGTCTTAGGTGTGTAAGACAATGTAGTAGAGTCTTAGGTGTGTAAGACAATGTACTAGAGTCTTAGGTGTGTAAGACAATGTACTAGAGTCTTAGGTGTGTAAGACAATGTTCTAGAGTCTTAGGTGTGTAAGACAATGTACTAGAGTCTTAGGTGTGTAAGACAATGTTCTAGAGTCTTAGGTGTGTAAGACAATGTAGTAGAGTCTTAGGTGTGTAAGACAATGTACTAGAGTCTTAGGTGTGTAAGACAATGTAGTAGAGTCTTAGGTGTGTAAGACAATGTACTAGAGTCTTAGGTGTGTAAGACAATGTAGTAGAGTCTTAGGTGTGTAAGACAATGTACTAGAGTCTTAGGTGTGTAAGACAATGTAGTAGAGTCTTAGGTGTGTAAGACAATGTACTAGAGTCTTAGGTGTGTAAGACAATGTAGTAGAGTCTTAGGTGTGTAAGACAATGCACTAGAGTCTTAGGTGTGTAAGACAATGTACTAGAGTCTTAGGTGTGTAAGACAATGTACTAGAGTCTTAGGTGTGTAAGATAATGTAGTAGAGTCTTAGGTGTGTAAGACAATGTACTAGAGTCTTAGGTGTGTAAGACAATGTAGTAGAGTCTTAGGTGTGTAAGACAATGTACTAGAGTCTTAGGTGTGTAAGACAATGTAGTAGAGTCTTAGGTGTGTAAGACAATGTAGTAGAGTCTTAGGTGTGTAAGACAATGTACTAGAGTCTTAGGTGTGTAAGACAATGTACTAGAGTCTTAGGTGTGTAAGACAATGTAGTAGAGTCTTAGGTGTGTAAGACAATGTAGTAGAGTCTTAGGTGTGTAAGACAATGTAGTAGAGTCTTAGGTGTGTAAGACAATGTACTAGAGTCTTAGGTGTGTAAGACAATGTACTAGACTCGTAGGTGTGTAAGACAATGTAGTAGAGTCTTAGGTGTGTAAGACAATGTAGTAGAGTCTTAGGTGTGTAAGACAATGTAGTAGAGTCTTAGGTGTGTAAGACAATGTAGTAGAGTCTTAGGTGTGTAAGACAATGTAGTAGAGTCTTAGGTGTGTAAGACAATGTACTAGAATCTTAGGTGTGTAAGACAATGTACTAGAGTCTTAGGTGTGTAAGACAATGTAGTAGAGTCTTAGGTGTGTAAGACAATGTACTAGAGTCTTAGGGTGTAAGACAATGTACTAGAGTCTTAGGTGTGTAAGACAATGTAGTAGAGTCTTAGGTGTGTAAGACAATGTACTAGCGTCTTAGGTGTGTAAGACAATGTACTAGAGTCTTAGGTGTGTAAGACAATGTAGTAGAGTCTTAGGTGTGTAAGACAATGTAGTAGAGTCTTAGGTGTGTAAGACAATGTACTAGAGTCTTAGGTGTGTAAGACAATGTAGTAGAGTCTTAGGTGTGTAAGACAATGTACTAGAGTCTTAGGTGTGTAAAAACAATGTAGTAGAGTCTTAGGTGTGTAAGACAATGTACTAGAGTCTTAGGTGTGTAAGACAATGTACTAGAGTCTTAGGTGTGTAAGACAATGTACTAGAGTCTTAGGTGTGTAAGACAATGTACTAGAGTCTTAGGTGTGTAAGACAATGTAGTAGAGTCTTAGGTGTGTAAGACAATGTACTAGAGTCTTAGGTGTGTAAGACAATGTAGTAGAGTCTTAGGTGTGTAAGACAATGTACTAGAGTCTTAGGTGTGTAAGACAATGTAGTAGAGTCTTAGGTGTGTAAGACAATGTACTAGAGTCTTAGGTGTGTAAGACAATGTTCTAGAGTCTTAGGTGTGTAAGACAATGTACTAGAGTCTTAGGTGTGTAAGACAATGTACTAGAGTCTTAGGTGTGTAAGACAATGTAGTAGAGTCTTAGGTGTGTAAGACAATGTACTAGAGTCTTAGGTGTGTAAGACAATGTAGTAGAGTCTTAGGTGTGTAAGACAATGTTCTAGAGTCTTAGGTGTGTAAGACAATGTAATAGAGTCTTAGGTGTGTAAGACAATGTATTAGAGTCTTAGGTGTGTAAGACAATGTACTAGAGTCTTAGGTGTGTAAGACAATGTAGTAGAGTCTTAGGTGTGTAAGACAATGTACTAGAGTCTTAGGTGTGTAAGACAATGTACTAGAGTCTTAGGTGTGTAAGACAATGTATTAGAGTCTTAGGTGTGTAAGACAATGTACTAGAGTCTTAGGTGTGTAAGACAATGTACTAGAGTCTTAGGTGTGTAAGACAATGTAGTAGAGTCTTAGGTGTGTAAGACAATGTAGTAGAGTCTTAGGTGTGTAAGACAATGTAGTAGAGTCTTAGGTGTGTAAGACAATGTTCTAGAGTCTTAGGTGTGTAAGACAATGTACTAGAGTCTTAGGTGTGTAAGACAATGTAGTAGAGTCTTAGGTGTGTAAGACAATGTTCTAGAGTCTTAGGTGTGTAAGACAATGTAGTAGAGTCTTAGGTGTGTAAGACAATGTTCTAGAGTCTTAGGTGTGTAAGACAATGTACTAGAGTCTTAGGTGTGTAAGACAATGTATTAGAGTCTTAGGTGTGTAAGACAATGTACTAGAGTCTTAGGTGTGTAAGACAATGTAGTAGAGTCTTAGGTGTGTAAGACAATGTACTAGAGTCTTAGGTGTGTAAGACAATGTACTAGAGTCTTAGGTGTGTAAGACAATGTATTAGAGTCTTAGGTGTGTAAGACAATGTACTAGAGTCTTAGGTGTGTAAGACAATGTACTAGAGTCTTAGGTGTGTAAGACAATGTAGTAGAGTCTTAGGTGTGTAAGACAATGTAGTAGAGTCTTAGGTGTGTAAGACAATGTAGTAGAGTCTTAGGTGTGTAAGACAATGTTCTAGAGTCTTAGGTGTGTAAGACAATGTACTAGAGTCTTAGGTGTGTAAGACAATGTAGTAGAGTCTTAGGTGTGTAAGACAATGTTCTAGAGTCTTAGGTGTGTAAGACAATGTAGTAGAGTCTTAGGTGTGTAAGACAATGTACTAGAGTCTTAGGTGTGTAAGACAATGTAGTAGAGTCTTAGGTGTGTAAGACAATGTAGTAGAATCTTAGGTGTGTAAGACAATGTACTAGAGTCGTAAGTGTGTAAGACAACATGCTAGACTCTAGGCTAGAGTCAATTGTCCTGCAGTGACCCTGGCTCAAAATCATTACATCTAAATAGATTTTGAACATGTGAACAGTCTTAGTGCCACAAATATCAATTGGTAGTGCATTCTACAAGGAAGGTGCCCAAAGTGTGAAGGCTCTTTGTCCGTAGGTATTGTTAAAGTTGGCAAACAGTTGAATTAAATGCAGCTTCTCAGCTGATCTAAGATCTCTAGTTGGGACACACAATCAAATTAGTTCGATCAAATACAGGGGTGCAACATGATTGATGACTTTAAACAAACAAAATGCTTTTCTTTTCACCAGATTCCACCAACCATAGAGCAACCTGAGGCCTACGATGAAATCCGTGAGGTTTTAGAAGGCATTGGTATGTCTAAAATCAGTAGACCTACTTTGTAAAGTGAGTAACGTTGACTGTCAGCCGGACAGGATGGACATTTAATGTCAGCTGGATAGGGTGGACATTGAATGTTAGCTGGATAGGGTGGACATTGAATGTTAGCTGGACAGGATGAACATTTGATGTCAGCTGGACAGGATGGACATTTGATGTCAGCTGGACAGGGTGGACATTGGGATGATACAATACACTGTGGAAAATAAAGACAAGGTACCAAAATTATGAAATGATTAGAGAACAAACAATTCATATCATTATTGATCAATAATCTGTCAAAGTGTCTTACAACATTGTTTACATTACTGGGACAAGCCATTAGCCAAGCAAGTGGACTTGTTATCAAAGAGTACCAATATTTACACATGTGATGATGGGCTCTTACATAACACAAGTAAACAGCTGTAAAACATTTTATTACCCACCGGCACTACTTTTGGCATTTCAACATGAAACAATATTCTCAATAGGGGGGAGTCGAACAATTCGAATTACCGATAGCTTGGATTAATGCTCATTTCGAGTTGAAATCCCACAACTTTAATGTAAGCGAAGAATGTGTGACTTAATTTCATCGTGTAACCTTTTCTCTAATAACAAAAATCAGTATAATTCAAAAGTGTAGTTCACAGCGTAAGATCATTTCTAAGGAGTGAGTCAATTGAGGCAAACCTTATCTCCGTCTTATATCAGTTGTTATCAATTTATTAGGCTATTATAAGTAACGCTACAAACAGCTTTAGAGATGCAAACAACTTTTATGACACCCGTTTTCGCCAGGCAAGCCCGCGGGTTTGTTGCACTTGGACCGCTAATGGTTTGTGACTGTCATGAGATACAATATAGCAACGGCATCGTTTAGATACAACATAGCAAAGGCATTGTTTAGATACAATATAGCAACGGCATTGTTTAGATACAATATAGCAAAGGCATTGTTTAGATACAATATAGCAAAGGCATTGTTTAGATACAATATAGCAAAATCATTGTTTAGATAAAATATAACAAAATCATTGTTTAGATACAATATAGCAAAGGCATTGTTTAGATACAATATAGCAACGGCATTGTTTAGATACAATATAGCAAAAGCATTGTTTAGATACAATATAGCAACGGCATCGTTTAGATACAACATAGCAAAGGCATTGTTTAGATACAATATAGCAAAGGCATTGTTTAGATACAATATAGCAAAGGCATTGTTTAGATACAATATAGCAAAGGCATTGTTTAGATACAATATAGCAAAATCATTGTTTAGATAAAATATAACAAAATCATTGTTTAGATACAATATAGCAAAGGCATTGTTTAGATACAATATAGCAACGGCATTGTTTAGATACAATATAGCAAAAGCATTGTTTAGATACAATATAGCAAAATCATTGTTTGGATAAAATATAACAAAATCATTGTTTAGATACAATATAGCAAAATCATTTTGTTTAGATACAAAATACGATAATCATTGTTTAAATACATTGTCAGAATGTATGTGTGGAAACATTATTTGATTTCACATGTTGCCTTAAATTTTCGTAAAATGTTTTGAGAATAATGTTAATGATAAGACACATGGCTGAATGGTTTTAAGAGGGTAAGCTTACATTCCAATGAAGATTTCTATAAATTGATAATTGTACAAGTCTATCATAGAAGTGTCAATGTATGTGATGTAAAAATGAATTTAACCAGAGGTTGGTAGGCATTGCTTGGATATTCAAGAGAATTTTTTAAATAAAATTTATATATTTTTGGATTATCTCATCTAAAACTACATGCATCTTGATGTTTTCACTTCTCTGTATAAACAGCAGTGCTCAAACAAAATACTGGTAATGCCTTTGAAAGTTAGAAGTCTTCCAGAGAATCAGTAGGAAATATAAGAAGGACTTTTTTCAAAATCATGTATGACATTAAATATGACATATGTATCAGAGATTACTTGCACTGGCATATGTGCATACTAGTGGTATTATTACATATGTACCAGAGATTACTTACACTGGTGTGTGTGTGTACATACTAGTGGTATTATTACATATGTAGCAGAGATTACTTGCACTGGCATATGTGCATACTAGTGGTATTATTACATATGTACCAGAGATTACTTACACTGGTGTGTGTGTGTACATACTAGTGGTATTATTACATATGTACCAGAGATTACTTACACTGGTGTGTGTGTGTACATACTAGTGGTATTATTACATATGTAGCAGAGATTACTTGCACTGGCATATGTGCATACTAGTGGTATTATTACATATGTACCAGAGATTACTTGCACTGGTGTGTGTGTGTACATACTAGTGGTATTATTACATATGTAGCAGAAATTACTTGCACTGGTGTGTGTGTGCATACTAGTGGTATTATTACTTATTACACTCGGGTACATTACGGTCTGAGATTGTGTATAAAAACAATAATATGGTTAAAAGGTAAGATAGCATCTCCTAAACACTATGAAATTAACACCAGTCTTCACTACATAATATTCTTTTGAATGCTAGTGAAATTTTTTTCTGTATGCAAAATGTGGTGATGACGTCATCATTTAAGTATCAAAACTTGCACGTTTTGGAACTATCAAAACCGGGAGGACAAAGACTCCAGAAATCACCGAATTGAGACATTATACATTATTTTCGGTTGTTATGTTACAATATCTAGGTAGAAAGAAATTTCTAAATTAATCATTTTTTAGTAAATTTGATGTTGAAGTTACCATTGTTATGCAAATATAGGTAAAAAATAAAGATAATTAGTCATACAACGAAAATGATTAATTTAGAAATTTCTTTCTACCTAGATATTGTAGCATAACAATCGAAAATAATGTATAATGTCTCAATTCGGCGATTTCTGGAGTCTTTGTCCTCCCGGTTTTGATAGTTCCAAAACGTGCAAGTTTTGATACTTAAATGATGACGTCATCACCACATTTTGCATACAGAAAACAATTTCACTAGCATTCAAAAGAATAGTATGTAGTGAAGGACTGGTGTTAATTTCATAGCGTTTGGGAGATGCTATCTTACCTTTTAACCATATCATTGTTTTTATACACAATCACAGACCGTAATGTACCCGAGCATATGTACCACTGTGTATGTCGATGTACAGTCAGAAATAAAACCAATATTTTCACTGCTGGCTATTTTATTTTTGACTGTACAATGTCAACATACACAGTGGTACATACGTAATAAATAATATTATGGTCTGTTATTTCACTGTATGTAGCGTAAGATATGAGACATAATATTATAGCTACCATTTCTAATGTATTACCATGGTTACCAGTGTGCTTTAAGAGCGACACCACTCCGTGAAATAAAGATTGTTTCATAAACTTGGGTATTGGGGAGTCATTTCACGACATGAATTCAGAACAATTACCAACAAACACCAAATAAAACTGTGTATGCGTACGATATAAGTTTCAGCAGACATACATATGTATTGTCATGAATATCAATGAATATTCATGAATATTCATAAACTGCTTGTTACCTTCAGATAAATGGTCATAAGTATATATTGTTTATTTACTGCATGAATATGTCTGCTAAGTTACATAGAGCATCACTAGACCTCTGTCAGAACAAGGTAAAACATTTCGTGTTTGTTTGCAATGAAATCAGGTAATGACTTCCAGAACCAAATCATCCTTTATTTCCAGTAGTTCCCTTCTATTCAATGTTTGTAGTAATTACAGCATCCAAACATTTGGAGGATTTTTTCAGTCAGCTTTTCAAAACTAAACCATTTCAATTTGAATCAGTAAATTAAATTAGTGACTAGTCTTAATAACTATAATATTTATAGACAATGAGTAAATAAATTAAAGATACAAATTTATCACATTCTGTTGTCGCTTTGACCTTATATGTGTGATTGTGTGTGTGATTGTATGTATGTATTTGTTTATTTGGGAAGCATATTGCAAATAAGCAAAAGCTGGTTTATGGAAATATTTCATATTAAAAAGTGATAATTCTTGCTTGGATAGTACCAGGGGCGGGTTTGAATGTATGTATGTATGTATGTATGTATGTATGTATGTATGTAAGTACGTACATACATATGTGTGTACGTATGTATACACCCATCGAAGAATTATATAACCAAATGTGAACTCAATGTTGTAAGGATACATTTTGGGGGTTTCATGCAAATGATGTTAAAAGGTATGGTAAATGTATTGCAAGGAATGAAAAAGGAAAGAAAAAATGTGGATCATTTAGTAATAAATGAAATGACACTTAAAATCAATGTCCAGTGTGTTTAGGTGAATAGAGCCATTAATTTAAAGTGGGTAATGGAGAAACCAGATTTAAACTGAATGCCGCTTGTAAGGGCAAATCTTTAGGTCTACACACATTGTTGGAATGCAAACCTCTGAACTATAGCTATTATAAATGATGTACGTACCACTTAATTGGTAAATTGATGATATGAAACTATGTGATTTGAAAATTGTCTAATTATGATAAAATCATTCATTTATGGAAATTAACCATTTACCTTACAAGTTACATCATCAACCTTTAAATGATGCATACACGTCTTTAGCATAAATACATGTACTAAATTATGTAAAATTTTAAGTTTGCATTCTAAAGATATTGCCAACTTATCAAAATGATTACTTATGGAAATTACACATCGCAATTAAAAACTACACAAGCAACTACATCAAACATATATCAAGTTAAATGAAATTTGAAGTTTGCATTCTTAAGATATAGCCTAATTACCGAAAATTATTAATTATGCAAATTATCATTAAAATTAAAAACTATACCAACAGGCTTTAGAGGATATGGGTGTTTTCTCGTGGTTGATGTATTTGATAAATTATATGGAATTTGAAGTATGTATTCCACAGATCTAGCTCAATTGCTGAAGATCGTTAATAATGCAAATTACTCACTAAAAGTAAAAGCTACATAAAGAAACCTCTTGTGCGCATTATTATGAATGATATATGTACCAAATTATATGAAATTTGCAGGTATATTCTTAAGATCCTAATTACCCCAAATCACTAATTATGCAAGTTACTCATTAACACTAACTAGAGATGAACTGAAAATGCTCCCGTATGAGGGGAAATGTTGTTAATGTGCTTACTGAGACTTTGAAATGTCTTTCTGTACTGTTGTACCTTTGTGTAATCAATATCTGTAGCAAGTTAACTTGAATTCAGTACAGTCCTGGCTATATATATCTTATTGCAAAAGTTCATAAAATATGCAAATTAGAAATTGAATCGATACCATCATACCTTTGCTCGGTCAATATCTTTAGCAAGTTTCATAAAATTTGGTGCAGTCTTTCTTGGAATAGGCCCTAATAGCCAAAGTTCATTAATTATGCAAATGAGCAATTAATTGACACCACTAAACTTCATTAAGAACTATCATATCTCTGTATAATCAATATCTGTAGCAAGTTTCATCAAATTTGGCATAGTCTTTCTTGGTCTAGGCCCTAATTGCCAAAGTTCGTTAATTATGCAAATGAGCAATTAATTCACACCACTAAAATTCAATAAGAACTATCATATCTCTGTATGATCAATATCTGTGGCAAGTTTCATCGAATCTGATAAAGCCATTTTGGATGCAAAGAAATACCCCTGTAGTTGGAAGAATCCCATTTAGCGAAGGACTTATACGTTATATATAAGAACCAACATAGCATTTTTCCAGGTAGATGGAAAGAATGACATTAAAGACAAAGAAAACATGGCTGTCAAATTTTAAAATAAGAGCCATGATTAAAACTAAAAGGCGAATTTTAGAAGTGAATTTAATATATTTTAGATAAGGTACTGAATTTCAGAAATAGTAAATGCGCGATCTAGTGATCGAAAGAGCTCTTGTGTTTTTGTACAATATGCACAAACATACCCACCTCAATTGACTCATTAGTCCCCGCCGGACGAAGTCCGGGATGTGGACTTATGGATTGGGTTTCGTCCGTCCATGCGTCTGTCCAGAGCCGTTTCTTGGAGATGCCCGGACCGATTTTTTTCAAACTTGGTGCAGGGGCAACATACAATGGCATACATATGCACGTCAATTTGTTTCATTATATGATCCAATATGGCCGCCTAGCAGCCATTTTGTTTGCAAATTTTCCCTGTCTAAAGCAATAACTCAGACATGCTTGAACAGATCTCATTCAAAGTTGATATTAGGACAGTGTTCTATAACATACATGTCCATATCCATTTTCATTGTGATACGATCCAATATGGCCGCCTAGCAGCCATTTTTACCTTCCGTAAGGAAGGTTATAATATACTGATGAAATCTGTGTGTCTGTGTGTGTGTGTATCACCATTTCCGAAAAAACGGCTGCACCAATTCAAACGAAATTTCATAGACATGTTCCGTAGGGTAATGGCAAGAACTGATTAGGTTTTGGTAATAATCCGATTAATATTAATGACCAATTTGAGTAATTAATCGATCGAACGAGTATAAAGTTGGCGTCAGATTCAGATAGCGTTATCTTATGAACGTTATATTGAGCGTCAGATGGCCTCAGATCCGAATCTGAATCTGATGCCAACTTTATACTCGTGCTCTACACTACTGAGAAAGACTCTGTTTTCAGGGGTTTCATGCCAACCTTATTTTGTGTTTCCCTTGGATCTGCACTCTGCATTGGCTGCACAAACACAAGAAAAAAGAAGACCGAGGCAGTCAGATGGCTTCAGATCCGAATCTGAATCTGACGCCAACTTTATACTCGTGCTCTACACTACTGAGAAAGACTCTCTTTTCAGGGATTTCGTGCCAACCTTATTTTGTGTTTCCCTTGGATCTGCACTCTGCATTGGCTGCACAAACACGAGAAAAAAGAAGACTGAGGCTGGGTATTTAAGTGATTCAAACAGAATTTACGGCAGGGGGGGGGGGGCCTGGGGAGAAATTATCTCTGACTTGGTTTTTTTCCTGGCCCCCCCATCCACTGTGACCAAAATTTCACAGCCCCCCCTTTCAAAAGTATAAAAATTTCATGCCCCCCCCCCCCCCCCAAAAAAAAAAAAAGAAAAAAAAAAGTGCACAATATCCTGCCCCCTACAATAACTAAAAAGAGTACAAATTTTTTTGTTACTGTAGCACAACTGTAATATTTCTTTTGGTACTACTATTATGTTACTATTTCAGCCCAAACAACTTAGTAGTTGTAGAGGAAGTTTTTTAGAAAACAAAACAAAATAAAACATTTTGACCATACATGTAATCATACACACGTGGTATAATCTTGTTTATTTCCCAACTAGACACCATAAGTAGTCATCACTTAATACCAAGGCATTTGATGTGGTGGTTTTAACTGTCATTCACTGATACATACACAGAAACACAGACACAGAGTAAACACACATTCACATGCGTGATTTGTGAAAAACTGTAGTGGGGACATTTGTGGGGAGTATCTAAGGACATCACATCACCTACATAGTGTATTCAAATATCTATTTATACTCATAACACAATAACTATCTAATGTCAGACATTTGTGATGTCATGAAGTGCTAGCAAACTAAGGATTTTATGCACACTGAGGTCTGACAAATATAGCTTTCACTTTCCTACACCAAATGCATTACCAATACACATGTAAATGTAAGACATTTGTGACTTCATGAAAAGTAAGAAGAAGGAAAGAGAAAAGAACAATTAGTCAAGCAAAAAGACTGTTGTTAACTGTTTTTAGTGAGCAACTTGTGGATAAGGTTGTAGGAAAATACGGCCAGAAGGCAACTACCAAAGTTAGTGCAAAGTCACTGATGAAAAAACACTTAACACCACGCAGACATCTAAATGCTTTACAATATTTAGTACAGATAGATGCATTTGATGATGCTGAGGAGGGAAATAGTTTAATTTCACTGGTTTTAGATAGAAAGAAAGACAAGTCTTGCCTCACATCTTCAGACTCTAGTGAGTCTGAGAGTGAAACTCAAGAATAGTGTCAAGGAAATAAATAAAACACCTATCTAAATTAATTTGGCCAGACGTTTTTGTATTTACATTTTTTACCAAAAGGTCACTTTTTAATCACATAAATTACAGGTCCTATGCTAGTATATTACCATATATATATATATATATATATATATATATATATATATATATATATATATATATATATATATATATATATATATATATATATATATATATATATATATATATATATATATATATAACTATGCGTGAAACTCCGAGTTACAACCAAGAAAGAGTTCCAGTACTACCAAAACTATTACGCTCTGCCACTGCGGTATAGAGCACTTAGCAGATTGATACTCACCGAGTTATATATATATATATATATATATATATATATATATATAACTCGGTGAGTATCAATCTGCTAAGACAGTGCTCTATACCGCAGTGGCAGAGCATAATAGTTTTGGTAGTACTGGAACTCTTTCTTGGGTGTAACTCGGAGTTTCACGCATATTGCGATCATCAGACACTCAGAGTGTCAGAGTGTCTGATGATCGCAATATGCGTGAAACTCCGAGTTACACCCAAGAAAGAGTTCCAGTACTACCAAAACTATATATATATATATATATATATATATATATATATATATATATATATATATATATATATATATATATATATATATATATATATATATATATATATATATATATATATATATATATATATATATATATATATATATATATATCCTTGATGGTAATTACACACTGAACCTGTTTCCACAGTGCTAAAATGTATGTATGTATGTATGTATGTATGTATGTATGTATGTATACATATGTGTGTGTGTGTGTGTGTGAGAACAACTTGGAGTATATAAGAGTAATTCAGGGTGTATCAAATTAATCTTGAGTAGTGTTTTTATGCTTCACTAAATAGGTACATACAAACGTACACACTTCCATTTTAATACATAAATGAAAGTGTAGACATTCAATATTAAAGGCGATATCAAGTGCTATCTCATGCAATGCTAAATTTTCTAACATATTAATTTTTTTCAATGACAAAATATTTCGCGGCCCCCCCCCTTTCAAACCATGAGAATTTTCATGGCCCCCCCCTTCAAGCCTCCCATTTTTTTCATGGCCCCCCCAATTTCTCCCCAGCCCCCCCCCCCCTGCCGTAAATTCTGTCCGGTCCCTTACAATGAGCGCGGAGTTCACAAACAGGTGAAATATTTATCATCATTTCAATTTCGTCAAATATGGACTTATCATTTTCAAATTTCGCACACTGATGCGCAGATGAATAAAGAGAAATCGTGTCTTTTTAGATTTTCGATTAGAAGTTTAGGAAGTATTATATTGACCTCAAACCGTCTTCTTTTTACCATGTTCTTTTCCGATTTCTCTCGATAACAAACTACCGCTGTTTGTTGCAAGGCTTGTACATAATCATTTATCTAGCTCTGTATCTCAGGATATAAATACACTCTCATATATTTATCAAGTGCAATAATCTATCATTTATACCCAAATGTGTGTGGTCAAAATATGGAAAATAGACCAAGCCTCGCCTAGCCTACGAAGAAAATTTCGCGACAATGTATCAATAATGGTGACCTATACATTGACCTCTATATAATTAGTGTACAGTGAGGGTGCGCCACTCAACAAAATCTTGAGAATGTGTAAACTCGCGATCGTGGTGGGACAGAAGGAAGTTCAACACGCACATGCCATATCCCGGGTATGTAGGGGATCATGAAAGCTGAGTGAAGTCGAGGATGGCAAGCTTTCCTGTGCTGAGAATAGGAGGCGTGGCGGGCATTTGAACAACATTTTTGACAACTAACTTTCATTGGGACTTGACGAATCACAGATATAGAGCTAAATTTCTTGCATAAATCTTTACGGAAGGCATTTAGTTTAAATCTGGTGTTTGCGAATTTTCTGTGTCCAAAGCCATAACTCAGACATGCTTTAACAGCCCCCCCCCCCCCCCCCCCCCCGTACCCGACCCATCCTTTATTGTTGAATGGTTTATTCCATCACATCATCTTGAAGAGTAGGCATGTCCCATGTCCAAGGAGGAGACACAACATGAGTAGGCATGTTCCATGTCCAACGAGCAGACACAACATATCTAAGTCTGTTTGATTTAGGTTCACAAGTGTTGCGTGATCAGAGTAGTGATATCAAGAAAATGACAACATAAACTGCCAGTTCCTTAATAATCATATGTCATTCTCAATGACTTGTTATTTGTTGGATTTCAAGCCTTATACCAAAAATTCATTTTAGTGCAAAAGTAGTAATGAGATACTTCTGATTTGCATTAAAATATAATCAGACACATATGAATGTGTGTCAACAGCTGTTTTTGAGAAATCAAGAACACAGACACAGAAATACAAATGGTGGTAAACAAAAATATTCCTCTTAATAATACAATATTTAACTTGTTAAATAAGTGTTTGACAACACAGGAAGGTACACACCTAGCAATTACATAACCTCTGTTTACAGACCATACCAGTCACACATTTATTGCCTATCACCTCATTCTTTCACAAGAATTCGCTACCATCATAGCTGTAGTACACTTCTCCACATTTATTTTGTTCCCTCCAATATACCATTGAAGGAATTAACATGCCACGAAGCAGAAAATCCACACCTGCAACGAGACAGCCTCGACGTCCAGTTACTCGTTCCCAGTCAGGGATAGACACCGGTCTCAACGATCTTGACCGTTTAGCTCGGGACATCGTGCGTGCCACAGGAACAGCCAACGCCCAAACTCCACCTCAAACTACCCACAACAACAACCTACCAACAGGCAACGATCGCCCATCGTCTGAAAGCATTTTAACTACTGACTTTGCTGAGTTGAGACGATCCATCGATCGACTGTCGTCAGCTCTCGCCAATTCAACGGCTAATGGTACTCCGGATACAAATTCGCCAGCCAGTAACGCCCACCGTGGGACGTCACGCACCACTCAAGGCGACGAAACCAACAACCCGAACAATGGACACAGTAACGACCCCGATCTCCTCGCCACGTCGGGCATCTCCTCCGACAGCCTGCCCCACATCGAGCTGGTGTCGGCCTCTACCCGTCGGGACATACTGCAAGGTAAGGATGTCAACTTGGCTTGTCTCCTTATACCCAGCTATAAGCAATCTGACTATGACCGCCATATCGTCGTGGACGAAGCAGCCTATACACTACGTCCACTCCAAGACACTCGCCGCTCTCGACCTTTGACCCTGCAGGAATTCATCCTCGCTTTTTCGATATACAAGAACATTATGTGCGGAGCTTACCCAAATCGTCGGGCAGAACTAGATGCATACCAACGAGACATTATTGACATGGCCACTCGTTACTCGGGCCTCACCTTCTATGAATACCACCGTGCATTCTCTGCCCGGGCAGCAGTGCTACTAGAACTACATAACATTAAGGTAGACTGGTCCAAACGCGACAACAATTTATTTTGTTCAATTTTCGCTGGGCAGAAAGCCAACGCCTGTCGGATCTGTAATAGCCTCAGTCACGCAACGGGTTTTTGTAACCAACTGGCTGCTCCCACTACAACGACAACCGGAAACGCATTCTCATCGACTTCCGGTTCCGCTTTCTCGTCAACTTCCGGTTCCGCTGACCAGGACCGCCAAGGGCGCCCTCGCATCAAGTTCCGCGGAAAGGAAATTTGCAATAACTTTAAAACCAAGAATGGCTGCAGCCAGGTAAGCTGTAACCGATTACATGCCTGCATCCGCTGCTACTCAGAAAACCATGGGCTGTCAACTGGGCAATGCACCCATATGCCAATTACCAACAAACAATGACTCCGCGCCTCCACTCCTGTCGACATTACGGCTCTCGACCTTGAACTAACTACACACCCAGACCGTGATTTTGTCACCCACTTGATTTCGGGTCTCACCAACGGTTTCCATACGGGGGTCACTACACTACCGCATGACACCTACGTCGCCCAAAACCTGCTTTCGGCACGCAACCAGGCAAACATTGTTTCAATTCAGCTTGAGGAAGAGGTGCGGAAAGGTTACACGATCGGTCCCTTCAACTCTCCGCCATTTCCCGAGTTTCGCTGCAGCCCCCTCGGCGTCGTTGACAAAAAATACTCAAACAAGAAGAGACTGATTTTAGACCTTTCGTCGCCACGCAACAGTGCCAAGGTCACCAGCATAAATGACCTACTCAACAAAGAAGAGTTCTCACTGTCATATGTCAAACTGGACGACGCCATCAACGCAATTAAACGAGCAGGAAAAGACCCCATCACCGAGCATGGATCTGTACATCGACGCTAGCGGTCTGGGCTACGGTGGATACTACCAAGGACACTGGTTCCAGGGACACTGGGCACATGACCTCAGGCTTGACTCTAACCCTTCTCTCTCCATTGCCTTTCAGGAACTTTATCCGATTGTAGTAGCAAGTGTACTTTGGGGGAAAAGTTTTCATTCTGATAACCTCGCAACAGTGCATATCATTAACAAGGGCCGATCAAAGTCAAAAGTGATCATGATGCTTATGCGCCGATTAGTTCTAGTGGCTGCCACCTGCAGTTTTGTGTATTCCGCAGCATTCATCCCCAGTAATACTAACACAATTGCCGATTCTCTTTCTCGTTTTCAGATGCAGCGTTTCCGACAAGTAGCACCTGGAGCAGCTGCCAAGCCGTGCCCCCTACCCTCCAACGTGCTCTTCACCTAAACCAGGCTATCTCATCATATCAATTATCGGCACTGGGATCGAGAACCAGGTCATCCTACAACACCGGCCTACGAGCATGGCTACGTTTTACTGCTCTCTTCGACATCGCCGGTCCATCGCCTGCTTACCCCGACATCTCCGAGGAGATACTTATCTACTTCGTCTCCCATTGTGCTCACACACTTCGGCTCTCATACAAAACCATCAAGGTGTATTTGGCTGGGGTACGTAACCACTACGTTCAGGCAGGGCTTCCAAATCCATTGCTCTCTACATCGGGGCAACCACTCCTGCGGCTTCAACACATCATCCGCGGCATCCGTCGTGCACAAGGAGACAATCCCCATCCACGCCTACCGATCACACTTCCTCTGCTTCAAAACCTGTGCCATCTCTTGCATAACACACTGTTTGGATCGTACACGGACTTACTTCTGGAATCTGCGTTCCTTCTCGCGTTCTTTGGGTTTCTACGCTGCGGCGAGTTCACTCCCTTGACCGCATCATTCAGCCACCATACCCATCTCTGCTACGGGGATGTTTCGTTTTATCCACATCAGCGGTCTGCAGTTACGGCCACCGTTCATATCAAAGCATCGAAGACAGACCCTTTCAGGAAAGGTTTTGATCTACAACTGTACAGGACTTCCAATACAGTGTGCCCCGTCTCTTCGCTTTCACAGTTTGTCCAAATACGCACGGCTATGGCAGCAGCGGCTGAGGACCCCCTCTTTGTACTTCCCGACGGCTCACCCCTGACTTCGACCAAATTCGTCATCCTTTTACGCGTGGCACTGCAACGCCTGGGACTGGACCCTTACAACTACGCCGGACACTCCTTCCGCATTGGGGCTGCCACAGCGGCTGCAGCGGCCCACCTGCCAGACCATGTCATTCGCACGCTTGGACGCTGGAACAGTGACTGCTATACCACTTACATACGGACACCTTCACATGTATTACACACGGCTTTCCAAAAACTTGCTAATGGCTGCTGACTTCAAAACAAAGGCCATTGTTAAGTGTTTCATCTGTTGTTAGCTTTGGTTGTTTGTTTAGTTTCCTGTGTTTTTAGTTTGACTTACTTTCTTCTTGGTTTGGGGGGGGGGGGGGGGGGGCCTAACGCTTTTCCAGAGTTTTTGCCTGGTAAAGGTTTTTTCTCTGGTTTTTAGTGCGAGGCCAGGTCCAAAATTTTAGATTTCTTTTGTGCGGGCATGACGAGTTGGTAGGTCCTAACTTGCGGCTGGCCACCATCCAGCACACCCGTGCACTCATACTTCCCCAGTCAGCACTCGCCCCCTCAGGGGCGCAGCTCTGCTGTCCTTTGGTCCTGCGTGATGAACAACACTTGCCGGCGGTTCATCCCTTCATCTCGCCCCATGCTGTTGTCCGTTCACGCATTTCGATCCCCGACACCCTTTCCCCTCCGGTTCCGTGGAGGTCCCATCCCCTCCCTTGCTGGGTTCGTGGATTGGTGTCATTTCGGCGTAGCCACTTTCACCTCAGCGGTAGGGCCCTATGCCCTCTGAGGGCGGGAAGTGTCTTCATTTCGGCTAGTCGTTGTTTCCTCCCAGTCACGGACTCCGGCTCCAGCCCGGTCCTCCTGGGCCGTGAAACTTCGTCATTTCGGTTGATGTGGCCGTACCTCAGACCTCAGTCTGATGCTGGCGGCCACTCATTTCGATGGCCATTCAAAAACCGTAAAAAACTTCATTAAAACACTACAAATTCGCACAAATTACAAATTCTACCTCTCATCTCATGGGGGTACTTCGGTCTGGTCATGGCATTTCCACCCCTCAGTCTTGGGGACCGTACTTCGTACTTCTGCCCCCATTCGCCTCCAACTGGCATCACTCGGCCTCCAACAGGCCCCCAACTTGCCTCAGCTGGCACCACAATTCATACTCACCCATCTTGCCATCGACCAGATCAGTAGTGCCCTCTGCCCAAAGTGGTTTTGGTTTATGATAGATTTATTTGACATGTAGTTACCTTTGCCTTTGTTATGCGTGTCTTGTATTATTGCTTTAGTATTATTTTATTTCCATTAAACATTTGTTTTCTAACTTATCCGGATGTGTGTGTCAAATACAATATTTAACTTGTTAAATAAGTGTTTGACAACACAGGAAGGTACACACCTAGCAATTACATAACCTCTGTTTACAGACCATACCAGTCACACATTTATTGCCTATCACCTCATTCTTTCACAAGAATTCGCTACCATCATAGCTGTAGTACACTTCTCCACATTCCCACCACCACCCCTTTCAACCTCCTCTTGGCAACTGACCTGGTCTATGGCACTTTGGGGGACCGTACTTCGTACTTCTGCCCCCATTCGCCTCCAACTGGCATCACTCGGCCTCCAACAGGCCCCCAACTTGCCTCAGCTGGCACCACAATTCATACTCACCCATCTTGCCATCGACCAGATCAGTAGAGCCCTCTGCCCAAAGTGGTTTTGGTTTATGATAGATTTATTTGACATGTAGTTACCTTTGCCTTTGTTATGCGTGTCTTGTATTATTGCTTTAGTATTATTTTATTTCCATTAAACATTTGTTTTCTAACTTATCCGGATGTGTGTGTCAAATGTGCATGTGTATGTGTTTAGGGAGTGAACAGTTTTGACGGCTGGGGGGGGGGGGTGTTGGGGGTGGGGGTGGGGGCGGCAAATCAGAGGGGGGCCACCTTAATTTGGGACTCAAAGAAGGGGGGTCATCATTTTTACGTAGTGAATAAAGGGGGGTTCACCTTGTTTTCAACTAAACAAAATCATGAGCCACGCTCCTGTACTTAAATGTCCATACTAGGCCAAAGCCCTTAAGCTCGCACAGCTGGGTAGATTCATTTGTGAGGGGCTGCTTCACGATGATATCATAGATAGCGCCCTTCTATAGTATGGAGATTGCACATCGTAGCCATTGTACCGCAATGCATCCTTGGGTAAAACCACCAAAAAACCACATAGTATATAGGACACGCATGCGTACTAGTCATTGAGCTGCTATGCTGCCTCTTGCGGGCGCTGTGCGAGCTATTAAACAAAAAAATGTATGTGCATTAAATAAACCTTACACAAATAGCTATAAATATACATTCAAATATAACATAAAATCTGTCACAACACTGCACCATGGCCACATTTAAGCAACAGTTATTTGTTAGAAATGACTTCTCGCTATTGCACGCCACGAGTTGCATTGTGTCATCTTGTGGTAGTAAAACGTACATGTGTAGCTGTACATGTAACACATAAGAAATGAAATACCTTAAGATTTACTGGCTCTAAAATCTGTTCCTCCATTGACCTGAACATGTGGAATTGTGCACAAACATAACCAATTTAGGACACTTTGAAATAATATGTGGCAAACACTGTGACTAAAAGTGCCTGACCCAGCCTGTGTCTAGATATTGGATATTCAATGTCCATGTATATAGTTAGTCTAGTTCCTATATATGTTTGTACATCTAATGTATGATAACTACAATCATCTCCATTAGAAGTCCCAAATTGATTTATGGTTGAAATCAATAGTTCAATGTAGGGTAAAAACTAAATTCTTTTATTGTAGGGTGGGGGTGAGAGGAGGGCTTTTATAATGAAATCTGTGTTGTACTCCAATACAAACATTTCTAAAAATGTCAGATTGAAAAATGGGGAAACAAATTGTTATGCATGGCACTAAAATACATTTATTGTGCCAATCACTACATACTGGCTTTGTATTCATAGCACTACATAATACTACATACTGGCTTTGTATTCATAGCACTACATAATACTACATACTGGCTTTGTATTCATAGCACTACATACTACTACATACTGGCTTTGTATTCATAGTACTACATAATACTACATACTGGCTTTGTATTCATAGCACTACATAATACTACATACTGGCTTTGTATTCATAGCACTACATAATACTACTTACTGGCTTTGTATTCATAGCACTACATAATACTACATACTGATTTGAAATTGATTGTGCTGTGGGCAACAATTTTACCAATTTAATTAGAAGGGGTGGGGAAGGGGTTCTGAGGCCTTACTAAAAGAATTAGTTTTTTTACCTACTGATGTGTTGATTTATCATATATGTACAAACTATTGAACTGTTACTTGGCATAGCTATAGTACGAATTACATGTCTTATCAGAAATTACTTTTCTGTGTTTGTGTTTCACTTCTTCTTTGATACCTGTGACCAAGTTTAATACATGTTACCAGGCTACATGTGAAACCCCCTTTTGTCTTGCTATTGTTTTACACCATAAACTACCAAGAATGAAATATTTTCCAAGGTGAACACAATATTAATCGAATTCTCGGAGAATATATATTATGTGAATGACTGATAAACAAAACTAGTATGCAAGCAAAAGCGTAGTTCCAGGGCACAGTAAGGTAAGAACAAGCATGAAGGCTCTGTTTGAGTTATCATCTAAGAAAAATAAGGAAAAGTCATCGAGGACTCTGATACCTCCGTCAGAGAGAAACATGCTACATGCAACACCATGTACCAACAACAAGCACATAGTAAAAGCATGATTTTGATTTGACAGTTTTGTACAAATAAACATGTCTTCTGTCAAATTAGTTAGTTTTTGGTAGTCGTGTCTTTGCTGACATGACGTACGTGCCACTGTCCACATCACAGGCATTTGTTTCCCGAGTTATGGCTCAGAATATTTCTATCAGAATACAATAAAATGACGATAATATTGTTAATATTGACATATTAAACCAACACTATATGAAAGGGGTAAAATTACACTTGTTTCTGTGATCGCGCAGTTTCACTAAATGCGAAGGAAGACATGCGTGGGGGGACCCCTATAGAGTTGTAAACCGGAAGTGGATAGAAAGTGAGAAACCTCAGTAAAACACTAGTTCCAGGTCACCCTTAGAGGGCGCCCTGGAACTAATTATAAACACAGACTTGTTTGATGATGATCTAGTAAAGGGCTACTTTCTGTAGCCAGGATTTCTATAGTACTGACACAGTGCAAAGTTAGGAGGAAAATTAGATTTTACATCTCTCCTAGGATATCTAGTATCCACATTGAGTGACTGTATACTGCGAGTAACATTTTGTCAGCAGATCATAATATTACATTTCCTTGGTATTAGAATGTATTTATTTTCAAGGCTATCATGTTGTCAGCAATATACTGGACAACATACCCAGTAGTAAGTGAATTGAATTAGTAATCTAGTTTAGAAACTGCTGTAGTACAGAAAACATTTTTATGACATTTTTTAAGTTCTATTTTGAAACCAATGACATTTATCACATTTCATTATTCAAAACCTTTCAAAAATATTTTGGTTAAAATTAGCAGTGTGGTCAATGAATGGAGGGGGTTGAGCCAGTGCCATGATTAAACTGAACAATTATGAACAAGACAAACAAGTGCCTTGAGGAGTGCAAACGTGTACATGTATGGAAAGCCACAGTTGTGTTAAGTCTAAAGAAAACAATATATTGACTATATGATGTGAACATATCTTTATATGATGCAAACAATTCATTATATGATGCAAGTACATCATTATGTGTGACAGTTATTGACATGGGTTATACAAGTATGTTAACTCCATTTATAATATTGTACTTGATAATTAGCTGAATTAATCAATATTAATAGTTCAGTCAATCTAAGAGATATCCTAGAACTTTTGGTTAACCATGAATATTTTGTATGTCCGTGAACAGACAATCAACTTCTCATAGGGTTCATATCTAAAGAGCTTTATACATGTGAAGCAATCGATTTTGGTCAGCAATTTTCCAGATACACTTAAAATTACTGAAAATGTAACATGTAAAATTAACTATGCAGTGTGCGGTATTATGCTTTAGAGTGTCTTTTGCAAGAACAATGGCGTTGTAGCACACAACTGTACAGTTTTTAAAACAATGTTTACCCACATGCTGATCCATGCTAGGTATAGGTTCATTTGCTGAATGATTATCCAGTTGCCTATCCAACGCTGTTATTATCTTTGCAATACACACGATCATTTGGCTGTTGCTATGGGCATGGTCATGTTGCTAGACATATTTGCATACATTTTTTGAATGTTTGTTCATTTATCTATGAATCCCTGATGTTATCTTTGCAATATATGTGATCATATGGCTGTTGCTATGGGCGTGGTCTTGTTGCTAGGTATATTTGCATACATTTTTTGAATGTTTGGTCATTTGTCTATTAATCTTTGTTGTTATCTTTGCAATATACGTGGTCATTTGGCTGTTGCTATGGGCATGGTCTTGCTGGGCACATTTGCATACATTTTTTGAATGTTTATTCATTTGTCTATTAATCTCTTGTTATCTTTGCAATATATGTGGTCATGTGGCTGTTGCTATGGGCGTGGTCTTGTTGCTGGGCACATTTACATACATTTTTTGAATGTTGGTTCAATTGTCTATTAATCCCTGTTGTTATCTTTACATGACTATTTGGCTGTTACTATGGGTGTGTCATGAAATTTGGTACATATTATGTTAGTGAGATCTGTTCATGTTAATTAGGTCAATTTGCATATCAACGAAATTGACTAAGCAATTTCAGTATATTTTAATATATTAGTTAAACATAACCAAGGGCATTTGTCCTACATGATAAGTTGATGTACCTTACAGCGTTAATGAATAATTTACATAATTAATTATTTTCAGTAATTAGGCTATATCTTAAGAATGCATACTTCAATTTCAATATAATTTAGTACATATCTTAACCATAAGAAAACGCATATGTCCTATAAAGTTTGTTGATATACCATTACAGTGTTAATGAATAATTTGCATGATTAATGATTTTTGGTAATTAGGATACATCTTAAGAATGCATACTTGAATTTCAATATCATTTAGTACTTATGTAAACCATAACGAGGCGGATATGTTCTATAAACCATAACGAGGCGGATATGTTCTATAAACCATAACGAGGCGGATATGTTCTATAAAATTTGTTGATGTACCGTACAGTACTTATATAAACCATAACGAGGCGGATATGTTCTATAAAATTTGTTGATGTACCGTACAGTACTTATATAAACCATAACGAGGCGGATATGTTCTATAAACCATAACGAGGCGGATATGTTCTATAAACCATAACGAGGCGGATATGTTCTATAAACCATAACGAGGCGGATATGTTCTATAAACCATAACGAGGCGGATATGTTCTATAAAATTTGTTGCTAAAGTTTAGAGTTTTAATGAAAAAATTGCATGATTAATAATTTTAGGTAACTAGGCTGTTTCTTACAAATTTAATGCAAGCCTCAATTTTTATAAAATATACATATATCAAGCATAATAAAAACACACCTGTCCTATGACATTTGTTGAGATGCAACTTTTACCTCTAATGAGTAATTTGAATAATGAATGATATCCAGTTTAAATTAAGCAGCATCATACACTCTGCAAATTCTGTATAATTTGGCACATACATTAACCTAAGTTAATAACCATAGTTTTTTTAGTTTTAATGGGTAATTTGCATAATAAGTGATTCCCTTATGGGAGGAATTCAGTTTAAATGTGGTTCAAATTTCAGCTCAATTGGCCAAGTTGTTTCGGAGAAGATTTTTAGAGTATTTTTACCAAAATGTTCTATTTTAGACCTAATTTGCATATTTATCAACCGGTCAAATTCTCTTCAACAAAATTTGATCTTGGCATTTTAAGACTCTTCCACACCAAATTTCAGCTCAATTGGCTGAGTTGTTTCGAAGAAGATTTTTAAAGTATTTTTACCCAAAAGTCCTATTTTTAGACCTAATTTGCCTATTTATGACCTGGCAAAATTCTCTTGAACAAAATCATATCTGGATATTTCAAGACACCTTCACACTAAATTTCAGCTCAATAGGCCCATTAGTTTTGGAGAAGAAGAATGAAATACAAAAAGTTGACGGACGGACGGCAGTCAAACATCTGATAATTTAGTTGACAATTGTTGACTACAAATGGTAGAACTCTATTGACTATCTCACTATTTGTGAAAATAATGCTCTAAATGTTGCTATGCCAACAACCATTGCCTTTTATACTCCCTCCTTCTATTTTATCCATGCCAGGGGTAATAAATGTAAAGCACTTTGAGCACAGAGTGGGAAAGGGCTATATAAAAAGAATCTCTCTCTCTCTCTCTCTGTCTCTCTCTCTCTGTCTCTCTCTCTCTCTCTCTCTCTCTCTCTCTCTATTCATGAATAATGATAATCTGACATCATGATAATCTGATCAAACTCCATCTCTAAAAGAATGCGTTTCAGATAACAATGGCCTCATGTTATGGTGAATTATTGCAACTGCCGCAAAGTTCACGGCAACTAAGAAAAACTACAGCGTACTCACACATACAACTTTCCCAAAAAGAAGTCCGAAAAACTATAATTGGGGAGTACAACAGAAATGAGGGACTTTCACGCGGCCATTTTTTGAAAAGAAGCTGTGGTTAGCAACGAAGATCAATGGAGTCCCAACACAGCTAGCTATCATGAACAGCAAACGTTGTACAGATGCATGCACCGAGTGAATGTGAACGAGCGATTCACAAGACCCGAGAAAAAGTTACTAGTCTCATTTAAATCTACTAGGATAACCAATAATTGACGGGGTTATAGAGTATAAAGTAAGAATGGGGAAAGATTTGTTGAACATTTACATTTAAGAGCTGATAAACGGGTACTGTACAGAGTATTAATACGTACCATAGTACGGGGGTGATGAATGCAGTCCTCTCGACATTCTTAACTCGTGTGCCTGAAGACACTGTACTAAAAGGTCGTACTTAATTAGCGATCAGCCCAGGTTCAGTTCCTTGTAAAATCAAGTTGTGAATGGAATTAAGTTTATCACGTGAACTCACTTGAATCAGCCAATCTTGGCTTGTTGTAACCATGGCCCTATTGAGATAATCCACATTGTAACCTACTTCGGTACTTGCTATCTAAACTCACGATTGTATCGGGCACCTGGTCTGACAGTACAACAAATCAATGCTCTCACAGACCCTGCTTGACACTTCGAGGCAAGATTTATAGATCAATATTTTATGTTGCTTCATACATGTATCAATCCAATCTTGTCTGTGGGATGGCAAAAATAAAATTTCAGCAACAAAAACACAACTTGGCCAAGTCAGTTTTCAGTGTACGTACTAGGCTCTTGCCAAGGCAATAGCAGTATATCACATGGTATGCAAGGGGCAATGTGATTGGTTGTAGTGTTTACGTACAAAATGAATAGATTAGCTATGCCATAAATACGGATATAGTATATGATTGCATCCACGGCAAGTTGCACGCTCGTTAAGAACGTTGTCATAAAACAGGCCGTGGTTTGCAATGATGACACTCTCTCTCTCTCTCTCTCTCTCTCTCTCTCTCTCTCTCTCTCTCTCTCTCTCTCTCTCTCTCTCTCTCTCTCTCTCTCTCTCTCTCTCTCTCTCTCTCTCTCTCTCTCTCTCTCTCTCTCTCTCTCTCTCTCTCTCTCTCTCTCTCTCTCTCTCTCTCTCTCTCTCTCTCTCTCTCTCTCTCTCTCTCTCTCTCTCTCTCTCTCTCTCTCTCAAAAAGTTAGGGTTTTTTTTAGGTCTTTTTATGTATTTTATTTCTTTAATCAAACTTCAGAAAAACTTTTTTCTGGATTGAGTTGTACAACAAATTATTGACTGAAAACTAATGAAAAACTGCATCAACAAAACATTCGATGTTAGAGTTAATGCCATTCACTGGTAGATACTGTTGATATATCATTACCCACTGGTAGTTACTGTTGATATATCATTACCCACTGGTAGTTACTGTTGATATATCATTACCCATTGGTAGTTACTGTTGACAACTTGTTCTCAATAAATTTATCAATTAGCAACTCTAGTACTGTAAGGGGTACAGGACCACATGATAGAACTGCATCATGAAAATCTTTAATATCAAAGTTTCCTCCTGAAAATAAAAGACAAATAGAAATCAATTATAAAAATCAAGTACTTGTAAATTCGAAATGACATGTGTTAGGGAGACTTCAGTAATGACAAGGGGGAGGGCCAGATCACATTTTACAAATCATTTCTCAGGGAAGGCTACGTTTTAGATAAAAATAGTGCCAATGGCGTTGTAGCACAACTGTACATTTTTTAAAAATGTTTAACCCATATGCTGATCCATCCTAGGAAAAGGTGTTCATTTACTGAATGACTATCCAGTTGCCGAGCCAGCCCTGTTGTTATCTTTGCAATATACGCGATCATTTGGCTGTTGCTATGGACATGGTCTTGTTGCTAGGTAACTTGCATACATTTTTTGAATGTTTATTCATTTGTCTATTAATCCCTGTTATCTTCGCAATATACCGGTATGTGATCATTTGCCTGTTGCTATGGGCATGGTCTTGTTGCTAGGCACATTTGCATACATTTGTCTTCTATTCCTATTATTATCTTTGTAATATATGTGATTATTTGGCTCTTGGTATGGGTGTGGTCTTGTTGCTAGGCAAATTTACATAATTTTTTTTGAATGTTGGTTCAATTGTCTATTAATCCCTGTTATCTTTGTGAAATACACGACTATTTGGCTGTTACTATGGGCGTGGTTGCTAGGGATATTTGCATACATTTTTTAAATGTTTAGTCACATGCCTACCAGACAATGTTATTTGACCAAAATATACTGCCATTTGGTTGTTGCCAACAGCGTGGTCATAGTTGCTCAGGCCAATTGTGTCAAAATATTTTGAAGAAAATCTAGAAACATCTCACCAAGTTTCAGTCTCATTCACCAAGTACTTGTTGAGATATAAATTTTTGACCAAAATTCACATTTTTACACCGAATTTGCATATTACTGATGAGATCATTATATGCTTAATATTTCTTCATCTAAACACACACAGATGCATCCCTGTCAAATTTCAGCCCAATCTGCTGAGTAGTTTTGGAATTATAGGTTTTTGACCAAAAAGACACATTATCAGCCCTAATTTGCATATTACCAAGGGAATCATCATGTCATGAACAAATTTTACTTTACTCACTCCTAAGAATGTTCCCACCAAATTTCATGCCAATCTGCCCAGTAGTTTTGGAGTTTAAGTTTTTTGACCAAAAATCACATTTTCTTACCTAAAACCCACATCTCTGGATGCAATCATATTCATTTGAACAATTTCCCAACTAGACACCAAAAGTAACATGACCACGAAATATCAAAGCAATCAGCAAGTACAAGAGGTTAATAAAAAATAGCGTCAATGGCGTTGTAGCACAACCAGTTGTACAGTTTTTACCTTCCGTAAGGAAGGTTTTAATATAGCGATGAAGTTTGTGTGTGTGTGTGTCTGTATCACGATTTCCGAAAAAACGGCTGCATCAATTCAAACGAAATTTCATAGACATCTTTCGTAGTGTAAGGGCAATAACTGATTTGGTTTTGGTAATAATCCGATGAATATTAATGACCAATTTGAGTAATTAATCGATTGGAACGAGTATAAAGTTGGCGTCAGATTCAGATTCAGATTCAGGTAGTGTTATCTTATGAACGTTATATTGAGCATCAGATGGCCTCAGATCCAAAGACACCCGACGGACTCAAACCTGAAATAATACCGTTGAGACTACAGGGAAGGATTCTGCCTCACTGCCGCCGGGTGTATTCGGATCTGAGGCTATCTGACGCTCAATATGACGCTATCTGAATCTGAATCTGACGCCAACTTTATACTCGTGCTCTACACAGCTCTACACTGAGAAAGACTCTGTTTTCAGGGGTTTCATATGTGCCAACCTTATTCTGTGTTTCCCTTGGATCTGCACTCTGCATTGGCTGGACAAACACGAGAAAAAAGAAGACCGAGTCAGGGTATTTAAGTGATTCAAACTCACCAGAAAACAATTTCTTTTTCTTGGCCTTAAAATAGGTTTACAATGAGCGCAGAGTTCACAAACAAGGGAAATATTTATCATCGTTTCAATTTCGTCAAATATGGACTTATCATTTTCAAATTTCATACACTAATGCGCAGATGAATAAAGAGAAATCGTGTCTTTTTAGATTTTCGATTAGAAGTTTAGGAAGTATTATATTGACCTCGAACCGTCTCCTTTTTACTGTGTTCTTTTCCGATTTCTCTCAATAACAAACTATCGCTGTTTGTTGCAAGGCTTGTACATAATCATTTATCTAGCTCTGTATCTCAGGATATAAATACACTCTCACATATTTATCAAGTGTAATAATCTATAATTTATACCCAAATCATGTGTGTGGTCAAAATATGGAAAATAGACTATTAAGCCTCACCTAGCCTACGAAGAAAATTTTGCGACAATGTATCAATAATGGTGACCTATACATTGACCTCTATAAAATTAGTGTACAGTGAGGGTGCGCCACTCAACAAAATCTTGACAATTTTCCCATAGTGTTAAAGGAATGTGTATAAAACTTGTGGTGGGACAGAAGGAAGTTCAACACGCACATGCCATATCCCGGGTATGTAGGAGATCACGAAAGCCGAGTGAAGTCGAGGATGGCAAGCTTTCCTGTGCTGAGAATAGGAGGCATGGCAGGCATTTGAACAACATTTTTGACAACTAACTTTCATTGGGACTTGACGAATAACAGATATAGAGCTAAATTTCTTGCATAAATCATGAAATTCCTTACGGAAGGCATTCAGTTTAAATCTGGTTAAACTGTTTGTCCACATTCTGATTCAAATGCCTATCCAGCCCTGTTGTTATCTGTGCAATATACATGATCATTTGGCTGTTACTATGAGCATGGGCTTGTTGCTAGACATATTTGCATACATTTTTTGAATATTCACTTGTCTATGAATCGCTATTCGCATACATTGTTAGCACATCTGAACTTTGTAGGTTCAGTAGCCCTAGAGGCATGTCTGTCTGTCTGTCTGTCTGTCTGTCTGTCTGTCTGTCTGTCTCTAGCTCTCTGTGTGTGGATAACATGCCAACTGGTAGATACCGTGAATTGAACCCACGTCCCCTAAACACTAGTCAGAGTGCTCTAACCAGCTGAGCTAACGTGCCAACTGGTAGATAACGTGAATTGCACCCACGTCCCCTAAACTCTAGTCACAGTGCTCTAACCAGCTGAGCTAACGTGCCAACTGGTAGATAACGTGAATTGAACCCACGTCCCCTAAACACTAGTCACAGTGCTCTAACCAGCTGAGCTAACGTACCAACTGGTAGATAACGTGAATTGAACCCATGTCCCCATAACACTCGTCAGAGTGCTCTAACCAGCTGAGCTAACGTGCCAACTGGTAGATACCGTGAATTGAACCTACGTCCCCTAAACACTAGTCACAGTGCTCTAACCAGCTGAGCTAACGTGCCAACTGGTAGATAAGGTAAATTTATCCTGATATTTACCTTCTTTTCTCAAGGCAGTGGTGAGAAGACAACTCTTTTTATAAAGCTGTGACCTTTGACCTAAGGATATAAATATATCGTGGGGTGTCTAGTTGGGAAATTGTTCAAATCAAAATGACCAGTGTGTGATTTGGGTCAAAAAATTTAAACTCAAAAGCCTACTTCAGATTGGTCTGAAATTTGGTGGGAACGATCTTGGGGGTGTGTAGATTAAGATTGTCATGACATGATGATGCCGTCAGTAATATGCAAATTAGGTCTGAAAATGTGCATTTTTGGTCAAAAATCTATAATTCCAAAACTACTGAGCACATTGGCATGACATTTAGGTACATGAAGGTGAATTAACAACATGATGTCCCATTATTGATATGCAAATTAGGTGTAAAAATGTGAATTCTAGTCAAAAACCTTATATCTTGAAAACTACTAAATGGATGCAGCTGAAAGTTGGTGAGGATGTTTCTGTGTTATTCTGCAGTTACAGTTCAAAACATTTTGACACAGCTGGCCCTAGCAACCATGGCCACACACTTATCAACAATGAAAAGATGATGAACTTTAGTTTAGTTGATAAAAATATAATAGATATAGTCAGAATTTGTGTTTTCCTCATTTCAGTTTGAAATGAAAGTTTCTTTTGATATAACTTTATACTTAGCAAGCAGTCCTCGGAGATGACTCAGCCCCACAAATGGAGGTTTCTTTTGATATAACTTTATACTTAGCAAGCAGTCCTCGGAGATGACTCAGCCCCACAAATGGAGGTTTCTTTTGATATAACTTTATACTTAGCAAGCAGTCCTCGGAGATGACTCAGCCCCACAAATGGAGGTTTCTTTTGATATAACTTTATACTTAGCAAGCAGTCCTCGGAGATGACTCAGCCCCACAAATGGAGGTTTCTTTTGATATAACTTTATACTTAACAAGCAGTCCTCGGAGATGACTCAGCCCCACAAATGGAGGTTTCTTTTGATATAACTTTATACTTAACAAATCATTGAGAATGACATAGTCCCCGCTATAATTGGGTTTTAAGGAATTATCACTACTCTGATCACGCAACAACATTTGTGAACCTAAAACAAACAGACTTAGATATGTTGTGTGTGTTTGTTGGACATGGAATATGCCTCCAACAATAAAGGATTGGTTGGGTATGGGGGATCATATCACGATGAAAATGGAGTCTGAGTTATGGCTTTGGACATGGAAAATTCACAAACAAAATGGCTGCCAGGCAGCCATATTGGATCGTATCACGACGAAAATGGATATGCACATGTATGTCATAGAACGCTGTCCTAATACCAACTTTGAATGAGATCTGTTCAAGTATGTCTTAGTAATGGCTTTGGACATGGAAAATTCACAAACAAAATGGCTGCCAGGCAGCCATATTGGATCGTATCACGACGAAAATGGATATGCATATGTATGTCATAGAACACTGTCCTAATACCAACTTTGAATGAGATCTGTTCAAGCATGTCTGAGTTATGGCTTTGGACATGAAAATTCGCAAACAAAATGGCTACCAGGCAGCCATATTGGATCGTATCACAATGAAAATGGATATGCACATGTATGTCATAGAACACTGTCCTAAGACCAACTTTGAATGAGATCTGTTCAAGCATGTCTGAGTTTTGGCTTTGGACATGAAAATTCACAAACAAAATGGCTGCTAGGCGGCCATATTTGATCGTATCATGACAACAATGAATATGCACATGTATGTCATAGAACACTGTCCTAATACCAACTTTGAATGAGATCTGTTAAAGCATGTCTGAGTTATGGCTTTAGACAGGGAAAATTCGCAAACAAAATGGTTGCTAGGCGGCCATATTGGATCGTATCATAAAACAAATTGACATGCATATGTATGCCATAGTATGTTGCCCCTGTACCAAGTTTGAAAAAAATCGGTCCAGGCATCTCCAAGAAACGGCTGCGGACGGACGGACGGACGCACGGACAGACGGAACCCAATCCATAAGTCCCCGTTCCGGACTTCGTCCGCGGGGACTAACAAGCAGTCCTCGGAGATGACTCAGCCCCCACAAATGGAGGTTTCTTTTGATATAACTTTATACTTAGGAAGCAGTCCTCGGAGATGACTCAGCCCCCACAAATGGATGTTTGAGGGGATTGCCACCAGTCCACCATGGTAGTGTGATGTATAAGATTATGTGAAATATAGCACCAATGGCATTGTAGGACAACTGTATAATTCATTGAATATTTACATACATTTTTAGCTCCGCTGTCAGCGAAAGCTGAAAGCGTAGCTTTAGGTATAGGTGGGTATTGAGGTATAGAGAGTAGAGTGAATCATAGGTGTCCGTCAAACTTTTATATTTTTACTATCTATTCCGAAAGTGACAGTCGGCATTCTTCGATATTTGGTGTGCATGTTCCCTGGGGGGAGGCTATTCAGATTTGTTCATGCCAAGTTGATCTGTGCCATTTTCAATTTTTTATGATTTTTTTTCATAAAATGTCATTCAACTCCTTGAAAACCTCTTATTAGATTGCTTTGATATCTGGCGTGTTGATGCGCAGGGGGTAGCTTACTCAGATTTGTTAATTTCAAGTCAGCACATCCTCATTTTTATTTTTTATGATTTTTTTTTTGTAATTTGAAAAAAAAATGAATATGTTAATGAGCATAATGACCGACGCCATATTGGAATTCAGTCGACGAGACTTTAAGTAAACTGCCACTTTTCAAAAGACACTATTGACGTCAAACAAGCAATGTAATATGTGCTATAGTCATAATTCTACGCATTGGGCGCCCAAATGACAAGCGTTTGTTCGAAACAGGGTTGTAAACTTCAAATCCAATTCTGCACCCTTCTACATAATCAGCCAGTCCGCAACATCCTCATTTGCATACTCTATCCTGATTCGACCAGAAGCTGAAGGTGACCTCATTCGACCGAGCGATTTTCCACAGCAAGTATCTTGAGTATCAACACAGGACGTTCTTGGTACTCACTAAAATCACACTTCAGACCCACTATAAAAGTGTGATGTTTTCAGATAACATGTAACTTGTGGTTAATTCTATATTGTCGTGCAATTTGGAATGACAGTGAACCAGAATTCAGACAACTTGCGTAAGGAAGGGCATGCCAGGCATGCGGTTGAAGTTTAAATATGGCCGACAGTTCACATATAAAGTTAAACGACATGAACGTGTCTTGCCTTTCCAATATTTGGCAAGTAAAAATAATTAAAATAATTACAACTTTAATTTGGCTTCAGACTTTGCATTATGTTTTGCGTATCTTTCCCCGTTTTACATGTAAATCCGAAAAGGTTCTCTCTTAATGTCATCAGTGTCAGTGATCATACCGCGCGGGGTAGTCCTCGGGTGCACGAGTCTATATTACTGACTTGACTCTAAACACCGGAGGGGGAGGGACAATTGTCAGAATCGAGTCCCGAATTCCTCCGTATGCAAGCAGGACTACGCGCGGGGCTGCTTTGAGTACGAGCGAAGTGAGGCATGTTGAGGTATTTTGTTGAGAATTATAAATATTGCGAAATGTCAAGTACAAGGTTTAAATACAATGGAATGATGAAAAAAATGGCAGAGTCTGCTGACAGGCGCTGGTCACAAGAAACACTGTGAATTAAAATATCAGACGATGTACATGTATGTATTAATCGCCGACAATCCACCCGTATGCACGAGGGACTAACCCGGAAGCAAGTCGTTGTCAGCCATACGTTACAGTGGTAACATCGTCCGAGAAATCGCTGCGTTCAGAGTGTCATTATTCACAGAATTGTTGTTTTCGAGTGAAAACCCGTCTTGATGAATTGTATAACTCTAACAAATGAAGACATGTCAAGTTATATTTTGAAAGTTGTATCGCTAGTTTGAGACGATTTTCTCACGTACTATAGTACTATCGAGGCTTACTTGGAAGGTAGTAGGACCTTCCAGTTCATCGGGAAGTTTAGCCAGTCCGATAATTCTTTCTGGTTTAGTTTACAACACTTTTGATCACGCAGATTTTGTTGTTGTGATGAAAAGAAATAAAAAAAAGATCATTTCAACCATTTCGTTGTGTTTTCTTTGTGAAAGGTAACCGAACATGAACGAGTGTTACCACTGTAACGTATGGCTGAGAATGACTCTCTTCCGGGTACTTGAGATTGTCGCCGTACGGAAACTAAGATGGCGATTAATACATTTCTTCCCTATATATATCTACCACAACTAGTACAAGTTGAATGTTGTTGACTTTGTAAATTTGTTAGAAAATTGAAATTCAAATTGCCTCAAAATTATTTTAGATCCCTAGTTTATTTCATTCATCATTAAAATTTTCCAGGGTTACAGCTGTAAGACACTGGAATTATTTATATTATTTATGGTGACTATGGTATAAAAGTACAATACATTACCAACTTCTGTGTAAAATGTGTTTTATAGTGAGACATCATATGAAACCACTAACCACTTTATTGCATCGCTAAAACAAAACTGCATAGTGAAGAGCTGAAGACCTGAACTACTTCTACATGTCACCAAAATAAAAAATTAAATTTAAAAAAAACCAGCGGAGCTATTCTGACCGATAGGTCGCTTGTTTTGAATATTTATTTGTCTATTAATCCCTGTTATCTTTCTAATATGAGTGGTCTTGTTTGTAGGCACATTTACATACATTTTTTGAATGTTTATTCAATTGTCTATTAATGGATTTTGTTATCTTTGCAATATGCATGATTATTTGGCTGTTGGTATGGGTGTGGTCTTGTTGCTAGGTTCATTTGCATACATTTTTAAAATGTTCACTGTCTAAAACTGTTATCTTTGTAAAATACACCACCATTTGACCGTTGCTATGGGCGTGGTCATGGTTGCTAGGGATATTTGCATACATTTTTTGGAATGTTTGCTCACTTGCCTACCTGATGATGTTGTTATTTGACCAAAACACACTGCCATTTGGTTGTTGCTATGGGCGTGGTCATTGTTCCTAGGGCCAAAACATTTTACAGAAAATCTGCAGAATAACACTTCTAAGAACATTCCCACCAAATTTCAGGTCAATCTGCCCAGTAGTTTTGGAGTTTAAGTTTTTTGACCAATAATCACATTTTTGACCCAAAAGTGGCTCTAATTTTCATTTGGCTGTTGCTATGGGCATGGTCATAGTTGCTAGGGATATTTGCATAGACATTTTGAATGTTTACTTATTTGCCTCCCTGATGAGGTTATTTAACCAAAACACTGCCATTTGGTTGTTGCTATGGGCGTGGTTATTGTTGGTAGGGCCAAAATGTTTTATAGAAAATCTGCAGAATGACACTTTTAAGAACATTCCCACCAAATTTCAGGCCAATCTGCCCAGTAATTTTGTAGTTTACGTTTTTTTTTACCAAAAATTACATTTTTGACCCCCAAAAATGGCTCTAAGGTGGCTAAATTGCATCATATCCCAAAACAAATTGACGTGCATATGTAAGTTCATTATCCATTTACTAAGTTTGAAAGAAATTGGTAAATGAATTTCCAAGATATGGCTCTGGACGCATGCACTGACGGACACATGGACGGATGGATGGAGCCCAATCTATAAGTCCCCCTAATTAAACAATAGCAATATTTATACATTACCAAGTTCATCTTCAGCCTTCTGACGTAGTTCTGTAATCTTTATTCTACCTATAGTGTATGAGCAGGCCTGTAGAAATATTAAAAGTCATGTTAAATGAATACACACACACACAGAGACACACAGACAGACAGACACACACACATACAGACAGACAAACACAGAGACACAGACAGACAGACAGACAGACACACAGACAGACAGACAGACAGGCACACATTATACACATACACACATAGACACACACACTCACAGACAGACAGACACACAGACAGACAGACAGACAGACACACACACATTATACACACACAGACCGACAGACAGACACACACACAGACAGACAGACAGACACACACACACATTATAGACACATAGACACAGACACAGACAGACACACACACAGACAGACAGACACATTATACACAGAGACAGACAGACAGACACACACATACACACACACTCTCACAGACACACAGACAGACTCAGACAGACAGACAGACACAGACAGACACACATTATACACACATACACACAAAGACACACACACTCTCACACAGACACAGACAGACAGAGACAGACATACACACAAACACAGACACACACACACATTATACACACTAATTCAATGTGTACATAAATACTAGAAACACAAACAGACCGAGTGTCAGACAGCCAGATGTACAGACACCTACAGACAGATAGATAGACAGCCAGACATATATTTACCTGCCCGGGTACCCTTGCAAATCGTTCGATATAACGATGAGCTGTGTCATCAGATATTGGTGTATTTTCTTTCATATACCTGACAGTGTCCTCAAGTTTCCATCCGAAGGCATGTATGCCAGTATCAACAACAAGACGACATGCTCTTTCAATCTCCATACAGTAACGACCAAACCTAATTTAATCATAACAACATTGCATTCAGATATCACAGTAGCCTCAACATTTACCCATTTCTCATCAACTTATAGTACTTGTATACAACTGATATACTTATAATACTTGTATACAACTGATATACTTATAATACTTGTATACAACTGATATACTTATAATACTTGTATACAACTGATATACTTATAATACTTGTATACAACTGATATACTTATAATACTTGTATACAACTGACATACTTATAATACTTGTATACAACTGATATACTTATAATACTTGTATACAACTGACATACTTATAATACTTGTATACAACCGGTATACTTATAATACTTGTATACAACCAGTATACTTATAATACTTGTATACAACCGGTATACTTATAATACTTGTATACAACTGATATACTTATAATACTTGTATACAATCGGTATACTTATAATACTTGTATACAACTGATATACTTATAATACTTGTATACAACCGGTATACTTATAATACTTGTATACAACCGGTATACTTATAATACTTGTATACAACCGGTATACTTATAATACTCGTATACAACCGGTATACTTATAATACTTGTATACAACTGATATACTTATAATACTTGTATACAACCGGTATACTTATAATACTTGTATACAACTGATATACTTATAATGCTTGTATACAACTGATATACTTATAATACTTGTATACAACTGATATACTTATAATACTTGTATACAACTGATATACTTATAATACTTGTATACAACTGATATACTTATAATGCTTGTATACAACTGATATACTTATAATACTTGTATACAACTGATATACTTATAATACTTGTATACAACTGATATACTTATAATACTTGTATACAACCGGTATACTTATAATACTTGTATACAACTGATATACTTATAATACTTGTATACAACCGGTATACTTATAATACTTGTATACAACTGATATACTTATAATGCTTGTATACAACTGATATACTTATAATACTTGTATACAACTGATATACTTATAATACTTGTATACAACTGATATACTTATAATGCTTGTATACAACTGATATACTTAGAATACTTGTATACAACCGGTATACTTATAATACTTGTATACAACTGATATACTTATAATGCTTGTATACAACTGATATACTTATAATACTTGTATACAACTGATATACTTATAATGCTTGTATACAACCGGTATACTTATAATACTTGTATACAACTGATATACTTATAATGCTTGTATACAACTGATATACTTATAATGCTTGTATACAACTGATATACTTATAATACTTGTATACAACCGGTATACTTATAATGCTTGTATACAACTGATATACTTATAATACTTGTATACAACTGATATACTTATAATACTTGTATACAACTGATATACTTATAATACTTGTATACACCTGATATACTTATAATACTTGTATACAACCGGTATACTTATAATACTTGTATACAACTGATATACTTATAATGCTTGTATACAACTGATATACTTATAATACTTGTATACAACCGGTATACTTATAATACTTGTATACAACCGGTATACTTATAATACTTGTATACAACTGATATACTTATAATACTTGTATACAACTGATATACTTATAATACTTGTATACAACTGATATACTTATAATACTTGTATACAACTGATATACTTATAATACTTGTATACAACCGGTATACTTTGATATACTTATAATGCTTTTATACAACTGATATACTTATAATACTTGTATACAACCGGTATACTTATAATACTTGTATACAACTGACATACTTATAATACTTGTATACAACTGATATACTTATAATGCTTGTATACAACTGATATACTTATAATGCTTGTATACAACTGATATACTTATAATACTTGTATACAACTGATATACTTATAATACTTGTATACAACCGGTATACTTATAATGCTTGTATACAACTGATATACTTATAATGCTTGTATACAACTGATATACTTATAATGCTTGTATACAACTGATATACTTATAATACTTGTATACAACTGATATACTTATAATACTTGTATACAACTGATATACTTATAATGCTTTTATACAACTGATATACTTATAATACTTGTATACAACCGGTATACTTATAATACTTGTATACAACTGACATACTTATAATACTTGTATACAACTGATGTATACAACCGGTATACTTATAATGCTTGTATACAACTGATATACTTATAATACTTGTATACAACTGATATACTTATAATACTTGTATACAACTGATATACTTATAATGCTTGTATACAACTGATATACTTATAATACTTGTATACAACTGATATACTTATAATACTTGTATACAACCGATATACTTATATTACTTGTATACAACCGGTATACTTATAATACTTGTATACAACTGATATACTTATAATGCTTGTATACAACTGATATACTTATAATACTTGTATACAACCGGTATACTTATAATGCTTGTATACAACTGATATACTTATAATGCTTGTATACAACTGATATACTTATAATACTTGTATACAACCGGTATACTTATAATGCTTGTATACAACTGATATACTTATAATGCTTGTATACAACTGATATACTTATAATACTTGTATACAACTGATATACTTATAATACTTGTATACAACCGGTATACTTATAATACTTGTATACAACCGGTATACTTATAATACTTGTATACAACTGATATACTTATAATACTTGTATACAACTGATATACTTATAATACTTGTATACAACTGATATACTTATAATACTTGTATACAACTGATATACTTATAATACTTGTATACAACTGATATACTTATAATACTTGTATACAACTGATATACTTATAATACTTGTATACAACCGATATACTTATAATGCTTGTATACAACTGATATACTTATAATACTTGTATACAACTGATATACTTATAATGCTTGTATACAACTGATATACTTATAATACTTGTATACAACTGATATACTTATAATGCTTGTATACAACTGATATACTTATAATACTTGTATACAACTGATATACTTATAATACTTGTATACAACTGATATACTTATAATGCTTGTATACAACTGATATACTTATAATACTTGTATACAACTGATATACTTATAATACTTGTATACAACTGATATACTTATAATACTTGTATACAACTGATATACTTATAATACTTGTATACAACTGATATACTTATAATACTTGTATATGTCAAGTACATACAGTATGAGAATGTATATCTAGTACATAGTGTGTGAGAATGTGTGTCAAGTACATACAGTGTGTGTGTGAGAATGTGTGTCTAGTACATACAATGTGAGAATGTGTGTCAAGTACATACAGTGTGAGAATTTGTGTCTAGTACATACAGTGTGAGAATGTATATCTAGTACATACAGTGTGTGAGAATGTGTGTCAAGTACATACAATGTGAGAATGTGTGTCTAGTACATACAGTCTGAGAATGTGTGTCTTGTACATACAGTGTGAGAATGTATATCTAGTACATACAGTGTGTGAGAATGTGTGTCTAGTACATACAGTATGAGAATGTATATCTACTACATACAATGTGAGAATGTGTGTCTAGTACATACAGTGTGAGAATGTGTGTCTAGTACATACAGTGTGAGAATGTATATCTAGTACATACAGTGTGAGAATCTGTGTCTAGTACATACAATGTATGTATGAGAATGTGTGTCAAGTACATACAGTATGTTTGTGAGAGTGTGTGTCAAGTACATACAGTGTTGTGAGAATATGTGTCAAGTACATACAATGTGTGAGAATGTGTGTCAAGTACATACAGTGTGTTTGTGAGAATGTGTGTCTAGTACATACAGTATGTTTGTGAGAGTGTGTGTCAAGTACATACAGTGTGTGAGAATGTATGTCAAGTACATACAATGTGTGAGAATGTGTGTCTAGTACATACAGTATGTTTGTGAGAATGTGTGTCTAGTACATACAGTGTGTGAGAATGTGTGTCAAGTACATAGTGTGTGAGAATGTATATCTACTACATACAGTGTGTTAGAATGTGTGTCAAGTACATACAGTGTATGAGAATGTGTGTCAAGTACATACAGTGTATGAGAATGTGTGTCAAGTACATACAGTATATGAGAATGTATATCTAGTACATACAGTATGTTTGTGAGAATGTGTGTCAAGTACATACAGTGTGTGTGAGAATGTATATCTAGTACATACAGTGAGAATGTATATCTAGTACATACAGTGTGTGAGATTGTGTGTCTAGTACATACAGTGTGTATGAGAATGTGTGTCAAGTACATACAGTGTGTTTGTGAGAATGTGTGTCTAGTACATACAGTATGAGAATGTGTGTCAAGTACATACAGTGTATGATAATGTGTGTCAAGTACATGAAGTGTATGAGAATGTATATCTAGTACATACAGTATGAGAATGTGTGTCAAGTACATAGTGTATGATAATGTGTGTCAAGTACATGAAGTGTATGAGAATGTATATCTAGTACATACAGTATGTTTGTGAGAATGTGTGTCAAGTACATACAGTGTGTGTGAGAATGTATATCTAGTACATACAGTGTGTGAGAATGTGTGTCAAGTACATACAATGTTAGAATGTGTGTCTAGTACATACAGTGTGAGAATGTGTGTCTAGTACATACAGTGTGTTAGAATGTGTGTCAAGTACATACAGTGTGTGAGAATGTGTGTCTAGTACATACAGTGTGTTTGTGAGAATGTGTGTCAAGTACATACAGTGTTTGAGAATGTGCGTCAAGTACATACAGTGTGTGAGATTGTGTGTCTAGTACATACAGTATGTTTGTGAGAATGTGTGTCAAGTACATACAGTGTATGAGAATGTGCGTCAAGTACATACAGTGTGTGAGAATGTGTGTCTAGTACATACAGTGTGTGAGAATGTGTGTCAAGTACATACAGTGTGTGAGAATGTGTCTAGTACATACAGTATATGAGAATGTGTGTCAAGTACATACAGTGTGTGAGAATGTATATCTACTACATACAGTGTGTTAGAATGTGTATCAAGTACATACAGTGTGTGTGAGAATGTGTGTTTAGTATGTACAGTGTATGAGAATGTGTGTCAAGTACATACAGTGTGTGAGAATGTATATCTTCTACATACAGTGTGTTAGAATGTATGTCAAGTACATACAGTGTATGAGAATGTGTGTCAAGTACATACAGTGTATGAGAATGTGTGTCAAGTACATACAGTATATGAGAATGTATATCTAGTACATACAGTATGTTTGTGAGAATGTGTGTCAAGTACTTACAGTGTGTGTGAGAATGTATATCTAGTACATACAGTGAGAATGTATATCTACTACATACAGTGTGTGAGAATGTGTGTCTAGTACATACAGTGTGTGTGAGAATGTGTGTCTAGTACATACAGTGTGTGTGAGAATGTATATCTAGTACATACAGTGTTAGAATGTATATCTAGTACATACAGTGTGAGAATGTATATTTAGTACATAAATGTGTGTGAGAATGTGTGTCAAGTACATACAATGTGTATGAGAATGTATATCTAGTACATACAGTATGTTTGTGAGAATGTGTGTCAAGTACATACAGTGTGTGTAAGAATGTATATCTAGTACATACAGTGTGTTTGTAAGAATGTGTATCAAGTACATACAGTGTGAGAATGTATATCTAGTACATACTTGTGTGTGAGAATGTGTGTCAAGTACATACAATGTGTATGAGAATGTGTGTCTAGTGCATACAGTGTGTGTGTGAGAATGTGTGTCAAGGACATACAGTGTGTTTGTGAAAATGTGTGTCTAGTACATACAGTGTGTGAGAATGTGTGTCAAGGACATACAGTGTGTTTGTGAAAATGTGTGTCTAGTACATACAGTGTATGAGAATGTGTGTCTAGTACATACAGTGTATGAGAATGTGTGTCAAGTACATACAGTATATGAGAATGTATATCTAGTACATACAGTATGTTTGTGAGAATGTGTGTCAAGTACATACAGTGTGTGAGAATGTATATCTAGTACATACAGTGTGAGAATGTATATCTAGTACATACAGTGTGAGAATGTATATTTAGTACATACTTGTGTGTGAGAATGTGTGTCAAGTACATACAATGTGTGTGAGAATGTATGTCTAGTACATACAGTGTGAGAATGTATATCAAGTACATACAGTGTGAGAATGTATATCTAGTACATACTTGTGTATGAGAATGTGTGTCTAGTGCATACAGTGTGTGTGTGTGTGAGAATGTGTGTCAAGTACATACAGTGTGTGAGAATGTGTGTCAAGTACATACAGTGTGTGAGAATGTGTGTCCAGTACATACAGTGTGTGTGAGAATGTGTGTCTAGTACATACAATGTGAGAATGTGTGTCAAGTACGTACAGTGTGTGAGAATGTATATCTAGTACATACAGTGTGTTTGTGAGAATGTATATCTAGTACATACAGTGTGTTTGTGAGAATGTGTGTCTAGTACATACAGTGTGTGAGAATGTATATCTAGTACATACAGTGTGTTTGTGAGAATGTGTGTCTAGTACATACAATGTGAGAATGTGTGTCTAGTACATACAGTATGAGAATGTATATCTAGTACATACAGTGTGAGAATGTGTGTCTAGTACATACAGTGTGAGAATGTATATCTAGTACATACAGTGTGAGAATGTGTGTCTAGTACATACAGTGTGAGAATGTATATCTAGTACATACAGTGTGAGAATGTGTAGTACATATAGTGTGTGAGAATGTGTGTCAAGTACATACAGTGTGTGTGTGAGAATGTGTGTCTAGTACATACAATGTGAGAATGTGTGTCAAGTACATACAGTGTGAGAATGTGTCTAGTACATACAGTGTGAGAATGTGTGTCTAGTACATATATACAGTGTGAGAATGTATATCTAGTACATACAGTGTGTGAGAATTTGTGTCAAGCACATACAATGTGAGAATGTGTGTCTAGTACATACAGTGTGTGAGAATGTGTGTCAAGTACATACAGTGTGTGAGAATGTATATCTAGTACATACAGTGTGTGAGAATGTGTGTCTAGTACATACAGTGTGTGAGAATGTGTCTAGTACATACAGTGTGTGAGAATGTATATCTAGTACATACAATGTGAGAATGTGTGTCTAGTACATACAGTGTGTGAGAATGTGTGTCTAGTACATACAGTGTGTGAGAATGTGTGTCTAGTACATACAGTGTGAGAATGTATATCTAGTACATACAGTATGAGAATGTATATCTAGTACATACAGTATGAGAATGTGTGTCAAGTACATACAATGTGAGAATGTATATCTAGTACATACAGTGTGTGAGAATGTGTGTCTAGTACATACAGTGTGAGAATGTATATCTAATACATACAGTGTGAGAATGTATATCTAGTACATACAGTGTGAGAATGTGTGTCTAGTACATACAGTGTATGTATGAGAATGTGTGTCAAGTACATACAGTAAGTGAGAATGTGTGTCTAGTACATATAGTATGTTTGTGAGAATGTGTGTCAAGTACATACAATGTGAGAATGTATATCTAGTACATACAGTGTGTGAGAATGTGTGTCTAGTACATACAGTGTGAGAATGTATATCTAGTACATACAGTGTGAGAATGTATATCTGGTACATACAGTGTGAGAATGTGTGTCTAGTACATACAGTGTATGTATGAGAATGTGTGTCAAGTACATACAGTGTGTGAGAATGTGTGTCTAGTACATACAGTATGTTTGTGAGAATGTGTGTCAAGTACATACAGTGTGTGAGAATGTGTGTCACGTACATACAGTGTGTGAGAATGTGTGTCTAGTACATACAGTATGTTTGTTAGAATGTGTGTCAAGTACATACAGTGTGTGAGAATGTGTGTCAAGTACATACAGTGTGTGAGAATGTGTGTCAAGTACATACAGTGTGTGAGAATGTGTGTCTAGTATATACAGTATGTTTGTGAGAATGTGTGTCAAGTACATACAGTGTGTGAGAATGTGTGTCAAGTACATACAGTGTGTGAGAATGTGTGTCAAGTACATACAGTGTGTGAGAATGTGTGTCAAGTACATACAGTGTGTGAGAATGTGTGGCAAGTACATGCAGTGTGTGAGAATGTGTCTAGTACATACAGTGTGTGTGAGAATGTGTGTCAAGTACACAGTGTGTGAGAATGTATATCTACTACATACAGTGTGTAAGAATGTGTGTCAAGTACATACAGTGTGTGTGAATGTATATCTACTACATACAGAGTGTTAGAATGTGTGTCAAGTACATACAGTGTGTGTGAGAATGTGTGTCTAGTACATACAGTGTATGAGAATGTGTGTCAAGTACATACAGTGTATGAGAATGTATATCTACTACATACAGTGTGTGAGAATGTATATCTAGTACATACAGTGTGAGAATGTATATCTAGTACATACAGTGTGTGAGAATGTGTGTCTAGTACATACAGTGTGTGTGAGAATGTATATCTAGTACATACAGCATGTTTGTGAGAATGTGTGTCAAGTACATACAGTGTGTGTGAGAATGTATGTCTAGTACATACAGTGTGAGAATGTATATCTAGTACATACAGTGTGTGAGAATGTGTGTCTAGTACATACAGTGTGTGTGAGAATGTATATCTAGTACATACAGTGTGAGAATGTATATTTAGTACATACTTGTGTGTGAGAATGTGTGTCAAGTACATACAGTGTGTATGAGAATGTGTGTCTAGTGCATAGTGTGTGTGTGTGTGTGTGTGTGTGAGAGAGAATGTGTGTCAAGTACATACAGTGTGTTTGTGAGAATGTGTGTCTAGTACATACAGTGTGTGAGAATGTGTGTCAAGTACATACAGTGTGTGAGAATGTGTGTTAAGTACATACAGTGTATGTATGAGAATGTGTGTCAAGTACATACAGTGTGTTTGTGAGAATGTGTGTCTAGTACATACAGTGTGTGAGAATGTGTGTCAAGTACATACAGTGTATGTATGAGAATGTGTGCCAAGTACATACAGTGTATGAGAATGTGTGTCAAGTACATACAGTGTGTGAGAATGTGTGTCTAGTACATACAGTGTGTGAGAATGTGTGTCAAGTACATACAGTGTGTATGAGAATGTGTGTCTAGTGCATAGTGTGTGTGTGTGTGTGTGTGTGTGTGTGTGTGAGAATGTGTGTCAAGTACATACAGTGTGTTTGTGAGAATGTGTGTCTAGTACATACAGTGTGTGAGAATGTGTGTCAAGTACATACAGTGTGTGAGAATGTGTGTTAAGTACATACAGTGTATGTATGAGAATGTGTGTCAAGTACATACAGTGTGTTTGTGAGAATGTGTGTCTAGTACATACAGTGTGTGAGAATGTGTGTCAAGTACATACAGTGTATGTATGAGAATGTGTGCCAAGTACATACAGTGTATGAGAATGTGTGTCAAGTACATACAGTGTGTGAGAATGTGTGTCTAGTACATACAGTGTGTGAGAATGTGTGTCAAGTACATACAGTGTGTGAGAATGTGTGTCAAGTACATACAGTGTATGGGAATGTGTGTCTAGTACATACAGTGTGTGTGAGAATGTGTGTCAAGTACATACAGTGTGTGAGAATGTGTGTCAAGTACATACAGTGTGTGAGAATGTGTGTCTAGTACATACAGTGTGTGTGAGAATGTGTGTCTAGTACATACAGTGTGTGTGAGAATGTGTGTCAAGTACATACAGTGTGTGAGAATGTGTGTCCAGTACATACAGTGTGTGAGAATGTGTGTCTAGTACATACAGTGTGTGAGAATGTGTGTCCAGTACATACAGTGTGTGAGAATGTGTGTCTAGTACATACAGTGTGTGAGAATGTGTGTCAAGTACATACAGTGTGTGAGAATGTGTGTCTAGTACATACAGTGTGTGAGAATGTGTGTCTAGTACATACAGTGTGTGAGAATGTGTGTCTAGTACATACAGTGTGTGAGAATGTGTGTCAAGTACATACAGTGTGTGAGAATGTGTGTCTAGTACATACAGTGTGTGTGAGAATGTGTGTCTAGTACATACAGTGTGTGTGAGAATGTGTGTCAAGTACATACAGTGTGTGAGAATGTGTGTCCAGTACATACAGTGTGTGAGAATGTGTGTCCAGTACATACAGTGTGTGAGAATGTGTGTCTAGTACATACAGTGTGTGTGAGAATGTGTGTCTAGTACATACAGTGTGTGTGAGAATGTGTGTCTAGTACATACAGTGTGTGTGAGAATGTGTGTCAAGTACATACAGTGTGTGAGAATGTGTGTCCAGTACATACAGTGTGTGAGAATGTGTGTCCAGTACATACAGTGTGTGAGAATGTGTGTCTAGTACATACAGTGTGTGTGAGAATGTGTGTCAAGTACATACAGTGTGTGAGAATGTGTGTCCAGTACATACAGTGTGTGAAAATGTGTTTCTAGTACATACAGTGAGATAGTAACTTGCATACCGTGAGTATGGATCCTTGTACAATCCCATCTCTTCACCAAGATGTTCACTATACATGCCCCATCCCTGTGATAACAAAAGAAGTAAAAATTAATGAATGGAAAAGTGAATGTTCCCTGCTTATACGGCACCGCCCAACCTTGACTTACCCCATCTACAATCATCACCCACTCCAATCAATCATTCATGTATGGTCCACACCTTTCCCACACTCATGTACACTTCATGTATCTAACTGCATTGTCTATTTCTGAAATGAAAACAGTTAATTTTACCTGTCTTATGTTACCCTGTATTAATGTCCTCAAAAATGATAAAATAATAGTTTGATATGGCCTTCATATACAATATACAAACACATGCCACATACTGCACTCAATGTTGTACATTTATTATACATGTACATGTGGTACTTGACAAGAAAACATGTTATACTTCACTTATTCAATAGCACATTTTGTACATTATCTTAAAAGAAAACCTTGCTAAAAAAAGAAGTCTCTTTAAAAAATTACTTACACTATTACTATTAACACAGAAATACCCCTGATAATGGTATTACTACGGCACAGAAATATCCTTAAGAATGATCACTACGGCACAGAAAGATCCCTCACACAATGATATTACTACGGCACAGAAATATCCCTCACAATGATATTACTAACACAGAAATATCCCTCACCATGATATTACTACGGCACAGAAATATCCCTCACATTATATCACAATATGTTAGTATAATACTCCAATATCTAACTAGATATATCAAAATATATTACTATAATACTGACATATCTAACTAGATATATTACAATATTTTACTATAATACTGATATATCTAACTAGATATATCACAATATATTACTATAATACTGATATATCTAACTAGATATATCACAATATATTACTATAATACTGATATATCTAACTAGATATATCACAATATATTACTATAATACTGATATATCTAACTAGATATATTACAATATATTACTATAATACTGATATATCTAACTAGATATTATACAATATATTACTACAATACTGATATATCTAACTAGATATATTACAATATATTACTATAATACTGATATATCTAACTAGATATATTACAATATATTACTACAATACTGATATATCTAACTAGATATATTACAAATATTACTATAATACTGATATATCTAACTAGATATATTACAATATATTACTATAATACTGATATATCTAACTAGATATATTACATAACAATATATTACTATAATACTGATATATCTAACTAGATATATCACAATATATTACTATAATACTGATATATCTAACTAGATATATTACAATATATTACTATAATATATCTAACTAGATATATTACAAATATTACTATAATACTGATATATCTAACTAGATATATTACAATATATTACTATAATACTGACATATCTAACTAGATATATTACAATATATTACTATAATACTGATATATTTAACTAGATATATCACAATATATTACTGTAATACTGATATCTTTAACTAGATATATCACAATGTATTACTATAATACTGATATATCTAACTAGATATATCACAATATATTACTATAATACTGATATATCTAACTAGATATATCACAATATATTACTATAATACTGATATACTAGTATTTAACTAGATATATCACAATATATTACTATGATACTGATATATTTAACTAGATATATCACAATATATTACTATAATACTGATATACTAGTATTTAACTAGATATATCACAATATATTACTATAATACTGACATATCTAACTAGATATATTACAATATTTTACTATAATACTGATATATCTAACTAGATATATCTAAATATATTACTATAATACTGATATATCTAACTAGATATATTACAATATATTACTATAATACTGACATATCTAACTAGATATATTACAATATATTACTATAATACTGATATATCTAATTAGATATATCACAATATATTACTATAATACTGATATATCTAACTAGATATATCACAATATATTACTATAATACTGATATATCTAACTAGATATATCACAATATATTACTATAATACTGATATATTTAACTAGATATATCACAATATATTACTATAATACTGATATATTTAACTAGATATATCACAATATATTACTTAACTATAATACTGATATATTTAACTAGATATATCACAATATATTACTATAATACTGATATACTAGTATTTAACTAGATATATCACAATATATTACTGTAATACTGATATATTTAACTCGATATATCACAATATATTACTGTAATACTGATATATCTAACTAGATATATCACAATATATTACTATAATACTGATATATTTAACTAGATATATCACAATATATTACTATAATACTGATATATTTAACTAGATATATCACAATATATTACTTAACTATAATACTGATATATTTAACTAGATATATCACAATATATTACTATAATACTGATATACTAGTATTTAACTAGATATATCAATATATTACTGTAATACTGATATATTTAACTAGATATATCACAATGTATTACTGTAATACTGATATATCTAACTAGATATATCTAAATATATTACTATAATACTGATATATCTAACTAGATATATTACAATATATTACTATAATACTGACATATCTAACTAGATATATTACAATATATTACTATAATACTGATATATCTAATTAGATATATCACAATATATTACTATAATACTGATATATCTAACTAGATATATCACAATATATTACTATAATACTGATATATCTAACTAGATATATCACAATATATTACTATAATACTGATATATCTAACTAGATATATCACAATATATTACTATAATACTGATATATCTAACTAGATATATCACAATATATTACTATAATACTGATATATCTAACTAGATATATCACAATATATTACTATCTAACTAGATATATCACAATATATTACTATAATACTGATATATTTAACTAGATATATCACAATATATTACTATAATACTGATATATTTAACTAGATATATCACAATATATTACTTAACTATAATACTGATATATTTAACTAGATATATCACAATATATTACTATAATACTGATATACTAGTATTTAACTAGATATATCACAATATATTACTGTAATACTGATATATTTAACTCGATATATCACAATATATTACTGTAATACTGATATATCTAACTAGATATATCACAATATATTACTATAATACTGATATATTTAACTAGATATATCACAATATATTACTATAATACTGATATATTTAACTAGATATATCACAATATATTACTTAACTATAATACTGATATATTTAACTAGATATATCACAATATATTACTATAATACTGATATACTAGTATTTAACTAGATATATCAATATATTACTGTAATACTGATATATTTAACTAGATATATCACAATGTATTACTGTAATACTGATATATCTAACTAGATATATTACAATATATTACTATAAAACTGATATATTTAACTAGATATATCACAATATATTACTATAATACTGATATATTTAACTAGATATATCACAATATATTACTATAATACTGATATATTTAACTAGATATATAACAATATATTACTATGATACTGATATATTTAACTAGATATATCACAATATATTACTATAATACTGATATATCTAACTAGATATATCACAATATATTACTATAATACTGATATATTTAACTAGATATATCACAATATATTACTATAATACTGATATATCTAACTAGATATATCACAATATATTACTATAATACTGATATATCTAACTAGATATATCACAATATATTACTATAATACTGATATATCTAACTAGATATATCACAATATATTACTATAATACTGATATATCTAACTAGATATATCACAATGTATTACTGTAATACTGATATATCTAACTAGATATATCACAATGTATTACTGTAATACTGATATATCTAACTAGATATATCACAATATATTACTATAATACTGATATATCTAACTAGATATATCACAATATATTACTATAATACTGATATATCTAACTAGATATATCACAATATATTACTATAATACTGATATATCTAACTAGATATATCACAATATATTACTATAATACTGATATATCTAACTAGATATATCACAATATATTACTATAATACTGATATATCTAACTAGATATATCACAATATATTACTATAATACTGATATATTTAACTAGATATATCACAATATATTACTTAACTATAATACTGATATATTTAACTAGATATACCACAATATATTACTATAATACTGATATATTTAACTAGATATATCACAATATATTACTGTAATACTGATATATCTAACTAGATATATCACAATATATTACTATAATACTGATATATTTAACAAGATATATCACAATATATTACTATAATACTGATATATTTAACTAGATATATCACAATATATTACTGTAATACTGATATATCTAACTAGATATATCACAATATATTACTATAATACTGATATATTTAACTAGATATATCACAATATATTACTGTAATACTGATATATCTAACTAGATATATCACAATATATTACTATAATACTGATATACTAGTATTTAACTAGATATATCACAATATATTACTATAATACTGATATATTTAACTAGATATATCACAATATATTACTGTAATACTGATATATTTAACTAGATATATCACAATGTATTACTGTAATATTGATATATCTAACTAGATATATTACAATATATTACTATAATACTGATATATTTAACTAGATATATCACAATATATTACTATAATACTGAATATATATTTAACTAGATATATCACAATATATTACTATAATACTGATATATTTAACTAGATATATAACAATATATTACTATAATACTGATATATTTAACTAGATATATCACTATATATTACAGTTTATAATACTGATATATTTAACTAGATATATCACAATATATTACTATAGTACTGATATATTTAACTAGATATATCACAATATATTAGCTCGCGCAGCGGCAGCGAAGCTGCCGAGTAGCGGCTCAATGACTAGTACGCATGCGCGTCGTATATATTATTCGAAGCTCTATTCGAAAAAATTTGGTGGTTCTCCCAATGATGCATTGCGGCGCGCAGTGACTACGCATGCGCCTTCCTATGTTCTAACAATAACTACTTTCCTATGTTTGTTGGTACAGTAACATTCCTAAATCATCGAGTTAAATTGAGAAATCGTGATGTTCGGCAACATGTCAACAAAAAACATTTGTCCAAAGACCAATGTACGTTGGTGGAGGGTCTATGATAAGTTGGCTGATTAACAATGAATGATATTGATCTAATGGCTATGATGGTTTTTGAAACCAACAACTGCATAGAGTGTTGACTTTCTTTACTTCTCGTCCATGTCAGAGAATTAGATGTCATTCAATAAAATATATTTGATTGTCAACACCCCTGGAAAATGACCCAAATCAAATGTATGAACACTAGCTGGTCCAGGCAGCCGGTCACAAATGAATCTACCCTGCGCGAGCTTATGGGCTTTGCCTAGTTATGATATTACTATAATACTGATATATTTAACTAGATATATCACAATATATTACTATAATACTGATATATTTAACTAGATATATCATATGTCATTAATCCCACACAATAATAATATATACATTACCTCTATATATGCAGAGTGCATTGGGAAGCTTGACGGTATGCATGCATAGTATCTATCATCCTTGAATCTACGAAATGCTGGTAGGTTATTTAAACCAATACAGTGTGAAAACTGTAAATGATGGCCTGGTTCTGCTTCATGTAATAGAAGTGTCATCATTTCATACTTTGGTCTGTAATAGAAAAAATGTAAAAGAATTTGACACAGTCTATGTGTTGCATTGCGTACATCAGTGATATGCAATATGGATCAGTGACATGCAATAATTCTATTGGCAAGATGTTGATCAACAAAAGATATGGAAGGTCACTGAGCAGTGTACACAGTAAGATACAATATGGAAGGTCACTGAGCAGTGTACATTTAAAGATATAATATGGAAGGTCACTGAGCAGTGTACACAGTAAAATACAATATGGAAGGTCACTGAGCAGTGTACATTTAAAGATACAATATGGAAGGTCACTGAGCAGTGTACACAGTAAGATACAATATGGAAGGTCACTGAGCAGTGTACACAGTAAGATACAATATGGAAGGTCACTGAGCAGTGTACATTTAAAGATATAATATGGAAGGTCACTGAGCAGTGTACACAGTAAAATACAATATGGAAGGGAATTAGGTGCGGAACTGTGTCTTTCCCTAGAAACTTTTCAAGCATGTCTGAGTTATGGCGTTGGACATGAAAAGTGCGCCATCAAAATCGCTGCCAGACAGCCATATCGGATTGTATCACGACGAAAATGGATATGCACATGTATGTCATAGAACACTGTCCTAATACCAACTTTGAATGAGATCTGTTCAAGCATGTCTGAGTTATGGCTTTGGACATGGAAAATTCGCAAATAAAATGGCTGCCAGGCAGCCATATTGGATCCTATCATGACAACAATGAATAATTTTATGCACATGTATGTCATAGAGCACTGTCTTTAATGGAGGGAGGGTCTTTAATGGAGGGAAGGTTTTAATGGTCGGAGGGTCTTTAATGGAGGGATGGTCTTAAAGTTTAATGTAGGGAGGTTAGTGAATGTAGGGGGTCTAACAGAGGGAGGGTCATTAATGGAGGGGTCTTTAATGGAAGGAAATTCTTTAATGGATGGAGGGTCTTTAATGGAGGGACGGTTTTTAATGGAGAGAGGGTCTTAATATGGAGGGAAGGGTCTTTAATGGAGGGAGAATCTTTAATGGAGGGATGGTCATTAATGGAGGGAGTGTCGTTAATGGAGGGGTCTTTTATGAAGGGATCGTTAATGGAGGGGTCTTTAATGAAGGGAGGAAAGGTACGTCTTTAATGAAGGGATGGTGTATGCATGTGGAAATTCAAACTGCTGTAAGGAGCATGACTTTGCGCTCATGTCTTTATAGCATTTTGCCCTGAAAAAGTATCACATGGCTCTCATATTTCATATACTCTTAATACATATGTAGTGATTGCAACTGAGTAGACTGATGTTAACTAAGTTTGGTAGTCAATATAGCAGGTTTATGATTGAACTTGGGCTAAATTTGTTTCAAATTGGTCTAGTAAAAATAGCCCAATGGGTTGTAGCACAATTGTACAGTTTTAGCACAACTGAACTGAAGGTTCAGTAGTGCTATAGGCATGGCAAAGTGTCTATCTGTCTGTGTGTGTGTATGTGTTTGTTTGTGCGTGTGTGTAAACTACCTAAAGTCAAAAACTGCTGGACCGATTGCTTTGATATTTGGTGGTCATGTTACTTCTGGTGTCTAGTTGGGAAATTGTTCAAATGAAAATGATTGCATCAGAGATGTGGGTTTTGGGTTAAAAAAATGTGATTTTTGGTCAAAAAACTTAAACTCCAAAACTACTGGGCAGATTGGCATGAAATTTGATGGGAACATTCTTAGATGTGAGTAAATTAAGATTTGTTAATGACATGATTCCCTTAGTAATATGCAAATTAGGGCTAAAAATGTGTCTTTTGGTCAAAAACCTATAATTCCAAAACAACTGAGCAGATTGGGCTGAAATTTCACAGGGATGCATCTGTGGGTGTATAGATGAAGAAATATTAAGCATATAATGATCTCATCAGTAATATGCCAATTAGGTGTAAAAATGTTCATTTTTGGTCAAAAATTTATATCTCAAAAAGTACTTGGTCAATGAGACTGAAACTTGGTGAGATGTTTCTAGAAGTGTTATTCTGCAGATTTTCTACAAATTATTCTGACACAATTGGCTCTAGCAACAATTACCACGCTCTTAGCAACAACCAAATGGCAGTATATTTTGGTCAAATATCAACATCATCTGGTAAGCAAATGAGTAAACATTCAAAACATGTATGAAAATACCCCTAGCAACCATGACCACGCCCATAGTAACAGGCAAACTGGTGTGTTTCACAAAGATAACCACAGGGATTCTTATACAAGTGAATAAACATACAAACCAGATTTAAACTGAATGCCTTCCGTAAGGAATTTCATGATTTATGCAAGAAATTTAGCTCTATATCTGTGATTCGTCAAATCCCAATGAAAGTTAGTTGTCCCAAATGTTGTTGAAATGCCCGCCACGCCTCCTATTCTCAGCACAGAAAAGCTTGCCATCCTCGACTTCACTCGGCTTTCGTGATCCCCTACATATCCGGGATATAAGAGTTTCCCCAAAATGAAACATTTATCTATAAGATCAATCTACTTACCTGATGCATAACAATTAGGCTATATTTGCATACCCATAACCCCACTAGGCAAGAATTCGCGATAGACGAGGTCGCCCTCTCACCGATACTACCAATACTAGCCACTTTTTATTTGCCAGCCCAACCTTAAATACAAGTGTATTTCCCAACAAGTGGGGAGGAGGGTGGGTACTGCATCAGGTAAGTAGATTGATCTTATAGAAAAATGTTTCCTCTTGGGGAAACTCTTATTCTATTGCAATCAATCAACTTACCTGATGCATAACAATTAGGCTATTAACAGAATACAAAGGTATCTGTGGAGGTGGGTAGTATATAATTATAAAGACAAAAGGAACTTTCACTCGCCATCTAGTTAAGTTCTTTTGCTTCTTGAGCTTAGGCTCGATAAACCAAAGGCAGCTTCATCCATGCCAACATCTTTCAGGTAATAGCTGATGAAAGTAGTTGGTGATGCCCAGAATGCAGCTTTCATGATGTCATCAGTGCTAACACCATTAAACAATGCCCAGGATGATGCTAACGCTCTAAGTATCATGTGCAGTAATCCTGTGTAACTGACGACTGGTACTGTCCTGGTTGTTATAGGCATAGAAAATAGTCCCTTTTATCCAGCGAGAGATAGAGCTTGGATGTGCTGGATTATGGGCATTAGATTTGTAAGCGAGAAACAACTGACTGTGATTACCTCTCAGTTTAGCAGTTGTCTTAATATAGCATTTTAATGCTCTGTAAGGACATAAGAACTTATCCTCAGAGTCTGATGAAAAGGCTGTGAGCTTTGGGACAAAGACAGCTGTGCCTGGGTGGTTTAAGGACTCATTCTTAGCCAGGAACTGCAGGTGAGGTATTAATCTGACCCCATTTGGTTCCCAGCGGATATGATTGGGATCAATGGATAAAGCATGCAACTCGCTTCGTCTACGACCTGTCACCACTGCTAGTAGAAAAACAGTCTTCCATGTCAGGAATTTAAGAGAGCATAAGTGAATAGGTTCAAAAGGGCTGCCCCTGAGGCTGTCTAAGACCAGGGGAAGGCGCCACGGAGGGAGAAGATGCCGTTTAATAGGCCTCTGAAAAAAGAAGCCCTTGATAAGAGCAGAAAATGCAGGGTGACTACCTATTTTGACACCCTGTATCTCTGGTAACACTGCTGAGAGTGCTGATAAATAAGAGCTTATAGTTCTGACTTGAAGAGATCTATCCTCAAAAAGGAAAACCAAGAAATCAGCAATCTGTCCTATACTTGGATTGCTGGGATTAACAGATTGTTTACGGCACCAACTATAAAAAGTCCTGATTTTGTTATCATAGGATTGTCTGGTGCTCTGTCTTCTAGCCCCACTTGCATATTTTGCAGCTTTTTGTGAAAGGCCCTTCTCAAGCCATCGTTGCTGGATAATTTCCACGCAACCAGTTACACTTGGATCTGGATGATAAACTGTCGATTTGGGTTGAGACAGAAGATCCTCCCTCTCTGGTAATCTGAGTGGTATGTCTATTAGGAGGTCTAGTAGTTTTGGAAACCATGACCTTCTGGGCCAATTTGGTGCAATCAAGATTACGTTGTTTCCTCTGAGCTTATCTTTTGAAGTGCTCAAGGAATTAGAGGTACTGGTGGGAAGGCATACCCGTATAGGTGCTTCCATGAAATTGATAGAGCGTCTACTGCTTCCGCTCTTGGGTCTGGGAGTGGAGCATAGAATACTGGTAGTTGAGTGTTTGCTACTGTAGCAAAAAGGTCTATGAGTGGTCTGCCCAGTCTCATGAAGACCTCCTTCACCACTGTTCTGTTCAAAGTCCACTCTGTAGGGATCATGCGGTTTCTGGATAGGGAATCTTCGATCAGATTCTTTTCCCCCGGAATATTAGCTGCTCTGAGGGTTATCCCCTTGCTCATGCACCAGTGACTCATTTCCACACTAGCATGCACAGTGATGGGGAATGAGTTCCCCACTGATGATTTATCTATGATACTACCGTTGCACTGTCGGATCGTATCAGTACCCTTTGTTGTAGTATGTGGTTTATAAAGGCCTTCAGGGCATTCCACACTGCCATTAGCTCCAACCAGTTTATGTGCTTTTGTTGTTGGAGTGAGGTCCATTTTCCTGATGCGATTAAGTCTCCATAGTGGGCCTCCCACCCCTGGACTGATGTGTCTGTTAACAGAGTGCTCTCTGGGGGTGGATGATATAAGGGAACTCCCTTAAAAAAGTTGTCTGGTACTACCCACCACCTGAGTGTGTCGATAAGTAATGGGTCCATTTGGATCAGTTTGTCTATCGGATGAACAATAGGACGCCATAGTGAGATGAGGTATAACTGAAGTGGTCTCATGTACAACCTGGCATGAGGGATCAGTTGAGTGCATGACGCCATCAAACCGAGTAATCGAAGAAACTCTACTGCCGGAAATTGGTTCCTTGTCAGAAAGGGTTCTATCAATGTTTTGAGACTTTGGAACCTTTCCTGTGTTGGCATTGCTATGCCTTTTACCAGATTCAGTGAAGCCCCTATGTAAATTAGGGTCTGGGAAGGTTGTAGGTCAGATTTTTCCCAGTTTGGGATCCAGCCCAACCGTACCGCTGTCTGTAGAACTATTTGACGGTCTCTCACCAATTGGTTTTGAGAAGACTGTCTTGTCAACCAGTCGTCTAAGTACATGTGAATGTGGATACTGCGACTGTGAAGGTATTCCCCTATTACTGCTGTTACCTTGGTAAAGACTCGAGGGGATGATGGCAGGCCAAAAGGAAGGCACCTGAATTGGCCATCTTTTACAGTGAGAAGGCCCAGTCGTTGACTTTTAAATTGTCATGAACTGACTGAATGGTTTCCATCTTGAAATGTTCCTTTTGTATGAAACCATTGAGAGGTCGGAGGTTGATAATCATTCTCCATCCTCCTGTCTTTTTTGGGACAAGGAAGACGGTACTGTAGAAACCTGGAGACCTCAGTGGAAAGGGAACTTGTGTAATAAGTTACGGGTGGTCTGCTTGTAAACTCTAGATGGTAACCCGAGGCTATCACACTCAATACCCACTTGTTTTGGGTGATTGACTGCCAGTGAGTGTAAAAGTGGGCCAACCTGCCCCCTACAGGAATGTGAGGAAGGGGGAGTAACCGTGAGTACTCCCTCCCCTCCCTTTTGAGAAGGGTAGTTGTCTACATCATTGCTGGTCCTTTTTCCCACGAAAGGGCAGCCAGCATTTAGACTGATTTGAGTTGAACTGCTTGTTCTGTCCTCTGTTGTCAGTCTTACTATTATTATAGTGAACTCGTCGAAGCTTTTGGGGTTGGTTACCCTTGGGCTTGGACGGCACTGTTTGCGTTTGTTTGTACCAGTGTTCATGGTTCGTTCAGAAATCTCTCACATCACGCACAGATTCTGCTTCTTGATGTAGAATCTGAGAAAATTGACCATTAAAAAACTTATCATCACGTATAGGAAGCTTGACTAAGCATTGTCTTGTAACAGGAGTGGGAAAAGATATCTGGTCTAAAAATATCTCCCGTCTATATAGTGTGAGTAGCCAGTGCAGTAGCCCGGCTATTTTGATCTGCAGCTGACATAATGATAATGGCGTGAGTTAAAAAATCGACACTGCCTTGTAGTGCTTCATCAGAAATACCAGAGCCTGCTGTCATTGCTTTGTTAATAAAAGCCGTCATGATAAGAGAATGTGACAAACAGCGTAATTGTACACGAAGTGCTCCGTCTAGTGCTGTTATACCTGTCTCTGCTTTGTCTGCAACCTTCTTAGCTGAAGCATTGAATATCTGATCAGACTTTATTTTAGTGTGAATCAATGGTTCCACACTGGGAGATCTAGAGAACTCATCAAAGTCTTTATCCAACAATCTGAAAACACTGTCAGTAGACTTTCTGTATCTAGGGATATGAGGTAATCGTTTCTCCATACTCTGCCACGTTTTAACCAACTCACCTTCAATAGGCAGTCTTGGAGGCAATTGTGACTTGTCCTCAACTGTATTGACATTGGAGGGACGAACAGTACTGTCCTCCTTAGAAGTCTCACAGCCTAGTTCTGTGAAAATGAGGTTTAAAATATTTGTCAATTTCCCTGCAGAGCCATCATGCTCGGAAACACTGTGAACAGTTGAAACTGACTCGCTGTCCGAAATAGACTGATCCTCAGGAGCCTCTATAGTGTGAGGGATCCCCATTTAGGACGTCTAAAAGGTAACTCCTGCTGTGGGAGGTTTGTGGTCTCATCAAACTCATTCCCAGCATAGAGAGATACCCCATCGGATCTATCAAAACGTTCAGCTAAACTAGGATTGACACCCATCTCGGGAACCATAGTGGGCCGAGTACCAATGTTACCATCTGTTTCATTCGAAGTAGGGACTGTGCTATTACTCTGAGCTACAGCACCCTCACTTGGTAGATTCTGAGCAAATTTTCCTAACAAATTTACGAATTGATTTGCCATTTTGAAAAATTATCGAAACGTTCATTAAGAATAGTATCTAAGTCGCGCCTGGACAAATGCTTGAATGACTTGGCACTCTTACCTTTCGAGGAGGACTTACTCGTATTTATACCGGCCCTCGACTTACTACGGGTTGTCACTGGCTTCGGCACGGGTTGTTGTGGAGTCGTGCCGACGCATGCTTCACATACCTCATGTCCACAGTTAGGGTCCATCTTTTTTGTAGCATTGAGTACATAAAATGGGGTCCCCAGACATCTCCGTTGTAGAACTTTCTTCCATTTTCGTAGAATTCAAAAAGAAAGCAGACTGGAAAAGCGAGAACGGTAGTTCCGGTTATGTTTTGAGATACCGGAAGTTCAGACCGATAGCATGCTACGCTAACGTACGTCAGGAAATTTTACGTTACTACGCTAATAAATGTCTCTGAAACTACAAAAGAACCTCAAAGAGAAAAATTGTCCCACAAAGGGACAGGAAAGAACGGAAATACCTGCAAGGGTAGCGCCGTTAAATGTTTGAAGAACTTTATCGGAGTACGAGTGTAGCAATGCATATGCAACGCTAGGCAAATAAGAACTGGCTAGTATTGGTAGTATCGGCGAGAGGGCGGCCTCGTCTATCGCGAGACCAAAAATTCTTGCCTAGTGGGGTTATGAGTATGCAAATATAGCCTAATTGTTATGCATCAGGTAAGTTGATTGATTGCAATAGAATGGCATGTGCGTGTTGAACTTCCTTCTGTCCCAACACGAGTTTACACATTCCTTTAATCAAGTTACGGGAAAATTGTCAAGATTTTGTTGAGTGGCACGCCCTCACTGTACACTATTACATGTATATCATGTATATAGAGGTCAATGTATAGGTCACCATTATTGATACATTGTCGCAAAATTTTCTTCGCAGGCTAGACGAGGCTTGGTCTATTTTCCATATTTTGACCACACACATGATTTGGGTATAAATTATAGATTATTACACTTGATAAATATGTGAGAGTGTATTATCCTGAGATACAGAGCTAGATAAATGATTATGTACAAGCCTTGCAACAAACAGCGGTAGCTTGTTATCGAGAGAAATCGGAAAAGAACACGGTAAAAAGGAGACGGTTCGCAGTCAATATAATAATACTTCCTAAACTTCTAATAGAAAATCTAAAAAGACACGATTTCTCTTTATTCATCTGCACATTAGTGTGTGAAATTTGAAAATGATAAGTCCATATTTGACGAAATTGAAACGATAAACATTTCACCTGATTGTGAACTCAGCGCTCATTGTAAACCTATTTTAAGGCCAAGAAAAAAAATTGTTTTCTGGTGAGTTTGAATCACTTAAATACCCTGCCTCGGTCTTCTTTTTTCTCGTGTTTGTCCAGCCAATGCAGAGTGCAGATCCAAGGAAAACACAAAATAAGGTTGGCATGTACGAAACCCCTGAAAACAGACTCTTTCTCAGTGTAGAGCATGAGTATAAAGTTGGCGTCAGATTCAGATTCAGGTAGCATCATATTGAGCGTCAGATAGCCTCAGATCAGAATACACCCGGCAGCAGTGAAGCAGAATCCTTCCCTGTAGTCTCAACGGTATTATTTCAGGTTTGAGTCCGTCGGGTGTCTTCGGATCAGAGACCATCTGACGCTCAATATAACGTTCATAAGATAATGCTACCTGAATCTGTATCTGAATCCGACGCCAACTTTATACTCGTTCGATCGATTAATTACGCAAATTGGTCATTAATATTCATCAGATTATTTCAAAACCTAATCAGTTCTGGCCATTACCCTACGGAACATGTCTATGAAATTTTGTTTGAAATGATGCAGCCGTTTTTTGGAAATCGTGACACACACACACACACACAACACACACAGACTTCATCGGTATATTATAACCTTCCTTACGGAAGGTAAAAATAGCGCCAATGGCGTTGTAGCACAACTGTACAGTTTTAAAAAATGTTTTCCGTTATGCTGATCCATGCTAGGTATAGGTGTTCATTTGCTGAATGATTATCCATACATTCATTTGTCTATTTATCACTGTTAATGTTATCTTTGCAATATATGTGATCATTTGGCTTTTGCTATGAGCGTGGTCTTGTTGCCTAGCAAATTTACATACATTTTTTGAAATTTTGCTCAATTGTCTATTAATCCCTGTTATCTTTGTGAAATACTCGACCTTTGGCTGTTGCTATGGGCGTGGTCATGGTTGCTAGGGATATTTGCATACAGCCCCAGATGCATCCCCATTAAATTTCAGCCCAATCTGCTCAGTAGTTTTGGAATTAAAGATTTTTGACCAAAAAAGACACATTTTTAGCCCTAATTTGTATATCACTGATGGAATCATCATGTTGTGAACAATTCTTAATCTAAACACTCCGAACAATGTTTCCACCAAATTTCAGACTGATCTGCCCAGCAATTTTGGGGTTTAAGTTTTTTGACCAAAAATAACATTTTTTGACCCAAATCACACACCGGTGGTAGGATCATTTTGATTTTAACAATTTCCCAACTAAGCACCCATGGTAATATACCCATCAATATCATGATGGTAATCGGTACATGCAGGAAATTTAACCTGCCAAACACAGTATGATCATGGAGGTCTTGATATGACCATAAAATGTGTGACTTCTTATTCTTTGTACAAACTGTTTTTTTGAATGCCTAAAAATGTGTGTCTAAGATTAAATTCAGCTGTGCTAAAAACAGGCCTAGGTTGCCAAGCAACCTTAAACAGATGTCAATCTTTATACCATTGACACTGACATTTGAAGTAGCCCATAAAAGATTTAATGTTTCAGTACATCAACAAAACAAGAATTTTTCATTTCCAGGCTGAAGTCAAATCATTTTGTAATACAACAAATCACATTTTGAAATGTAAAATGCACATTTCTGATGTGATCATTTTCATTTGAACAATTTCCCAACTAGACACCCAAGGTAATCGACCCACCAAATATCATGGCAATTGGTTCAGCAGTTTTTGACTTTAAGATGTTTACACACACACACACACACACAGACGCTGGGCGATGCCTATAGCACTACTGAACCTCTGTTCAGTTGTGCTAAAAACTGACACCGACACATAGTATTTAGTATCGAGTCCTCCTACATCATATTAGAAAAAGTGTGGTACCTATCAATACAGAGGAGGATGTATGTCAAGAATTGATCTGTTATAATTCCAACATACCGGTAGGTATTAATGACCAACCAATTTTGTGGAAGACCTTTATTTTAAAAGGTGTTGTTTTTGTTAATGATCTTCTTGATATTAAATGTAACTTGTTTTCTTTTGCTGACCTTACTAGAATTTATGGTTATATTTGTACTAACCATGAATACAATCAGCTTTTATCTGCTATACCCCTATCTTGGAAAAGGTTACTAGCTAAGGATGATTTTTCAAAAGCTACAAGTTTGTAGACCCAAGTTTCGAAACATAAAGTCTTTGTCCGATAAGAAAATTAACAGAGATATGTACAATTATTTTTTAAATATTTTAGCACCCTCTGATATTCCCTTACGGTATTGGCATGATATTTTTGACGTTACAATATCCCTGCCTAATTTGCTTGTTCTCCCTCTTAAAGTTACAATTAATGTAAAGTTGAGGTTTTCTCAGTACAAATTAATTATGAAGATCTTACCTACAAATTATTGTGTACTTGGGGGGTTGTAGAATCACCATTATGTTCTATTTGTGATGAGGTTGTAGAGGATTACTTTCATCTTTTTGGGGATTGTACTTTTATTAGCCAGTTTTGGGACTCTGTTAAACAGTGGTATTTTTCAATAACACATTACTCATTTGCCTCTGAATGCACTTGTTTGTACACTAGGCATTTTGGAAGATGTTACTTTACTTGATACCTTTATATTTCTCATGGTACACTATTTTATTTTCAAATGCAAATACATTAATACAATCCCACGAATTGAAGCTCTCAAGACATCTCTGAAATATACATACAAGATTGAGGAAAAATTTGCTATTTCAAAAGACAGGAGGGACTTACATTTAGAAAGTGGGGGGTTTTTGTAGAATATTTTGAGATGTAGGATTCTGTTATTGCTTTTCTCCATCTTGGCTTTTTCCTTATCTGTTGTGTATCTGTCATATCTAAAACTAAAAAAAATAATTAAAAAAAAAAATGTTCTTTGCACTAGTCTCCATATCTGTCACGTTTCCGTTATAATTATTCAAACAAAGAGTTAAAGCCACCATGTAAAACTTTAGGTGACTGTCAAGGTTTCCATTGCTGGATTACAGGAAGACGAAATGGGCTTTTGCCATTGCTATGCATATTCTATGTGAATAATCGTTTATGTGCCGGTTGATACCTATCACAGAGACACATATTCAACCTAAACACATTAAATCGTTAACATGATACACGAACCCATCACATAGTACCTGTATGGTATCTCAATAAATGTTAGTCATAGTCTTGATGTAACATCTTACATAAAGGGTTGTAACTTTCTTTGTATCAGTCTCCAGGTCTGTCATCATATATTTCCCTTTTCGTTAGAGTCTAACATAGAGGTTGATATATGGAAACCTTACATTATTTGCAGATTAAGTTAAAGCTGTCCTGAAAAAACATTATGTGACTCTCCAGGTTTCCATTGCTGAATTAACTACAGGAAGACGAACAGTGATATTGGATATTGGATCAAAACACGGCCGTTACCATGGTAATCCTACAAGAGTTGCAGTAAATGGCACAAACCATACACAATAATGGTTGATCATAACAAGGACAATTATCTTGCAATTTTATCTTCAGAGCCACATTACATGTAGATATCAGAAATATGACAGATGGATATACAACAATATCGTACAATTCAACAGCAGGTGTCAAATAGATTAACAGATATACTTATTTTTATCTAGTGTGAAACATTACAAACTAAAACGATAACATATTACTTCAATTTACACATGAGTGTTGACAGGAATAACAGACAGAATTCTTGGCGTAGCCATGGTAGCGAAGGGTGTTTTATTGACTGTAATTTTAATACACTATACAATGTCTGCAAATTTGGGCATGCAGTGATATATTTTGCTCAACGATTTAAACCCCTCTTCCCCCGGCCCCCACATTCACACAAAGTACGAAAATATGAAATAAATAAAACATGCGTTTTCAATATCGAGATCACATAGATGTAACTTATTTATCCACATACAACCTTGGTGTGTTCTCCAAGCCATCCTACAGCTATCAATTCAATATTGCACTGCAATTTGCATATCACTGATGGGATCATCATGTCGTCAACAATTCTTAATCTAAACATCCTTAAGACTGTTCCAACAAAATTTCAGACCGATCTGGCCAGTAGTTTTTGAGTTTATGTTTTTTGACCAAAAAATCACATTTTTTGACCCAAATCACACACCGGTCATTTTGATTTGAACAATTTCCCAACTAGACACCCAAGGTAATATACCCACCAAATATCATGACAATTGGTCCAGCGGTTTTTGACATTAAGTTCTTTACACACACACACTTTGCCATACCTATAACGCTACTGAACCTTACCAGTTCAGTTGTGCTAAAAATACCGTGCGTGGCTTTTTTGTTGACTATTTTGCTATAAAACATTATGAGTTTTTATTTTCACGAACATCATAAACTCTGAGGATTATTTGTCATGAAATTTAACTGAAAACAGAAGACATAGTTTGATGTAATTTATATTCAACAGTTATTACAGTGTTGTGACGTATGTTGACATAGTTCGATGTAATTTATATTCAACAGTTATTTCAGTGTTGTGACGTATGTTGACATAGTTTGATGTAATTTATATTCAACAGTTATTACAGTGTTGTGACGTATGTTGACATAGTTCGATGTAATTTATATTCAACAGTTATTACAGTGTTGTGACGTATGTTGACATAGTTTGATGTAATTTATATTCAACAGTTATTTCAGTGTTGTGACGTATGTTGACATAGTTTGATGTAATTTATATTCAACAGTTATTACAGTGTTGCGACGTATGTTGACATAGTTTGATGTAATTTATATTTAACAGTTATTACAGTGTTGTGACGTATGTTGACATAGTTTGATGTAATTTATATTCAACAGTTATTTCAGTGTTGTGACGTATGTTGACATAGTTTGATGTAATTTATATTTAACAGTTATTACAGTGTTGTGACATATGTTGACATAGTTTGATGTAATTTATATTCAACAGTTATTTCAGTGTTGTGACGTATGTTGACATAGTTCGCTGTAATTTATATTTAACAGTTATTAGTGTTGTGACGTACGTTGACATAGTTCGATGTAATTTATATTCAACAGTTATTACAGTGTTGTGACGTATGTTGACATAGTTCGCTGTAATTTATATTTAACAGTTATTACAGTGTTGTGACGTATGTTGACATAGTTTCACTGTAATTTATATTTAACAGTTATTACAGTGTTGTGACGTATGTTGACATAGTTTCACTGTAATTTATATTCAACGGTTATTTCAGTGTTGTGACGTATGTTGACATAGTTTGATGTAATTTATATTTAACAGTTATTACAGTGTTGTGACGTACGTTGACATAGTTCGATGTAATTTATATTCAACAGTTATTACAGTGTTGTGACGTATGTTGACATAGTTCGCTGTAATTTATATTTAACAGTTATTACAGTGTTGTGACGTATGTTGACATAGTTCAATGTAATTTATATTCAACAGTTATTACAGTGTTGTGATGTATGTTGACATAGTTTGATGTAATTTATATTTAACAGTTATTTCGGTGTTGTGACGTATGTTGACATAGTTTGATGTAATTTATATTTAACAGTTATTACAGTGTTGTGACGTATGTTGACATAGTTTGATGTAATTTATATTTAACAGTTATTACAGTGTTGTGACGTACGTTGACATAGTTCGATGTAATTTATATTTAACAGTTATTACAGTGTTGTGACGTACGTTGACATAGTTTGATGTAATTTATATTTAACAGTTATTACAGTGTTGTGACATATGTTGACATAGTTTGATGTAATTTATATTTAACAGTTATTACAGTGTTGTGACGTACGTTGACATAGTTCGATGTAATTTATATTTAACAGTTATTACAGTGTTGTGACGTATGTTGACATAGTTCGATGTAATTTATATTTAACAGTTATTACAGTGTTGTGACGTACGTTGACATAGTTTGATGTAATTTATATTTAACAGTTATTACAGTGTTGTGACGTACGTTGACATAGTTCGATGTAATTTATATTCACCAGTTATTTCAGTTTTGTGACGTATGTTGACATAGTTCAATGTAATTTATATTCAACAGTTATATCGGTGTTGTGACGTATGTTGACATAGTTCAATGTAATTTATATTCAACAGTTATTTCGGTGTTGTGACGTACGTTGACATAGTTCGATGTAATTTATATTCAACAGTTATTTCGGTGTTGTGACGTACGTTGACATAGTTCGATGTAATTTATATTCAACAGTTATTACAGTGTTGTGACGTATGTTGACATAGTTCAATGTAATTTATATTCAAGTTATTTCGGCATTGTGACGTATGTTGACATAGTTTGATGTAATTTATATTCAACAGTTATTTCAGTGTTGTGACGTATGTTGACATAGTTTGATGTAATTTATATTCAAGTTATTTCAGTGTTGCGACGTATGTCGACATAGTTTCACTGTAATTTATATTCAACAGTTATTACAGTGTTGTGATGTATGTTGACATAGTTTGATGTAATTCATATTCAACAGTTATTTCAGTGTTGTGACGTATGTTGACATAGTTCACTGTAATTTATATTCAACAGTTATTTCGGCATTGTGATGTATGTTGACATAGTTTGATGTAATTTATATTCAACAGTTATTTCGGCATTGTGACGTATGTTGACATAGTTTGATGTAATTTATATTCAACAGTTATATCGGTGTTGTGACGTATGTTGACATAGTTCGCTGTAATTTATATTCAACAGTTATTACAGTGTTGTGACGTATGTTGACATAGTTTGATGTAATTTATATTCGACAGTTATTTCGGCATTGTGACGAATGACATAGCCCAGGAATATAGTATAAGCTACGGAGGCCGAGATGACGTTGTGGTCTCTTGTCTCTTCCATAAGGAAGGTTATATATTAGGGATGAAGTCTGTGTGTATGTGTGTGTGTGTGTGTCTGTGTGTATCACCATTATCTAAACAACGACTGGCTCAATTCAAGCTAAATTTTGTAGACGTGTTCCATAGGGTAATGGCAAGAACTGATTAGGATTTGGTAAACATCCCATGAATATTAATAAGCAATTTACATAATTAATGGTTTTCGATACCAAAGCGCAACTGTTCTGAAAATATTATCGATTTAGCTTTTAGTTTTGATAATTTATTGGCATATTTCGGTAATAAGACGCGGTGGCCACACAAACAGAAGTTGTTGTTTCTGGTCAGGAAACATTGCCTAAAGTGGTGTGACGACACAAATGTTTTTGTTAATTGTTCATGATTAGTTCTGCAGGTGTCTTCCCTGAAGTAGCAATCGAACAACATGCGAAATGCCACATATCAAACAATACAAGCGAACAAAAGGGTCTATATGCACTCTATAAGCCCGATATTTTGCCTAAAATCAAGCTCACATGTGTGAACGGTACATGAAAATGATACATTGTTACTGAAATAGAATGACATTACAATGAACACAAAATGTTTCTTTGTTCCTCAGTTTGATTCTGGGTTTCTATATTCCGTAGTAAAATCATAATTTCCTTCTACAACTTTTTTGTGTGCTCCAAATAGAAGTGTTTTCTGTCAGGTAGTTGTGTCTTTGACGTACCTAGAAGGCAGTGATGTAGATAATAGCCAGTTACCGTTTTTACTTCACAAAAATACTTTAATATGTAGTACTTCAGCGGGTAGTAGATGAATGGTAAAATTTCACCCAGGCCTTAAAAGATGGTAACTCTGGTAGCTGCACTACCAAAAACCATAAAATAAGAGAGAGAAAATGTGATATCCGTGAATTGTTATGACTGTACACTCTCTTACCTGTCTTGGGGCATAAAACTGTTGATTTGCACTATTCCTGGCTTACTTCCATCCATAGAGGGTGGATCATAAAATGCTGTCGGTCTTGAATCAGCTTTTGACTTCACATCATTTTCTATTCTATAGCAATTAAGCCATCAGAGTAACATTATATCACAACACAATTCTATTACCACAACATACTACATAATGTATTACAGAACAAGTCATTGAGAATAGTCATAGTCCCTGCTATGATTGGGTTTTAAGGAACTGGCAGTTTATGTTGTCATTTTCTTGATGTCACTACTCTGATCACGCAACAACACTTGTGAACCTAAATCAAACAGACTTAGATATGTTGTGTCTGCTCGTTGGACAGGGAACATGTCTACCCATGTTGTGTCTCCTCGTTGGACATGGGACATGTCTACTCTTCAAGATGACATCATGGAATAAACCATTCAACAATAAAGGATGGGTCGGGTATGGGGGGGGGGGGACCTGTTCAAACATGTCTGTGTTATGGCTTTGGACATGGAAAGTTGGCAAACAAAATGGCTGCCAGGCAGCCATATTGGATCGTATCACGACGAAAATGGATATGCACATGTATGTCATAGAACACTGTCCTAATACCAACTTTGAATGAGATCTCTTCAAGCATGTCTGAGTTATATATGGCTTTGGACATGGAAAGTTCGCAAACAAAATGGCTGCCAGGCAGCCATATTGGATCATATCACGACGAAAATGGATATGCACATGTATGTCATAGAACACTGTGCTAATACAAACTTTGAATGAGATCTGTTCAAGCATGTCTGAGTTATGGCATTGGACATGAAAAGTTTGCAAACTAAATGGCTGCCAGGCAGCCATATTGGATCGGATCACAATGAAAATGCATATCCACATGTTTGTCATAGAACACTGTCCTAAGACCAACTTTGAATGAGATCTGTTCAAGCATGCATGTCTGAGTTATGGCTTTAGACAGGGAAAATTTGCAAACAAAATGGCTGCTAGGCGGCCTATTTGGATCGTACCATGAAACAAATAGACGTGCATATGTATGCCATTGTATATTGCCCCTGTACCAAGTTTGAAAAAAATTGGTCCAGATATCTCCAAGCAACAGCTCTGGACGGACAGACGGATGGGCACACGGACGGCTGGAACCCAATCCATAAGTCCCCGTCTCGGACTTCGCTGGACGGGGACTAACAATGCAAAAAAGAGAGAGAGAGAGAGAGAGAGAGAGAGAGAGAGAGAGAGAGAGAGAGAGAGAGAGAGAGAGAGACAGACAGACAGACAGACAGACAGACAGACAGACAGACAGACAGACAGAGAGGCAGGCAGACAGAAGAGAAACAGACAGACACACAGCCAAACACAACAGAAATAGATACAGAGAAGGAGAGATGAGAGAAGGAGAATTTCAAAGTTTAGGAACTCAATTTTAAAAAACATGGCCACCATGAGCTAATAGGTACATGTATAGTTGCAAAAGTATGTAGTGTTCTGTCTGCTGTCTGTTTGACACAGGTTACCTATCAATTCTTCATTCACAACACGTTACATTACCCTGCAGTGAAATAAGAGTTTGACCAACCTTAGCTCCACAATAAGAGTTTGACCAACCTTAGCACCACAATAAGAGTTTGACCAACCTTAGCTCCACAATAAGTTTGACCAACCTTAGCACCACAATAAGAGTTTGACCAACCTTAGCTCCACAATAAGTTTGACCAACCTTAGCACCACAATAAGAGTTTGACCAACCTTAGCACCACAATAAGAGTTTGACCAACCTTAGCTCCACAATAAGAGTTTGACCAACCTTAGCACCACAATAAGAGTTTGACCAACCTTAGCACCACAATAAGAGTTTGACCAACCTTAGCACCACAATAAGTTTGACCAACCTTAGCTCCACAATAAGAGTTTGACCAACCTTAGCTCCACAATAAGAGTTTGACCAACCTTAGCTCCACAATATATTTGACCAACCTTAGCTCCACAATAAGTTTGACCAACCTTAGCTCCACAATAAGTTTGACCAACCTTAACTCCACAATAAGTTTGACCAACCTTAACTCCACAATATATTTGACCAACCTTAGCTCCACAATAAGAGTTTGACCAACCTTAGCTCCACAATATATTTGACCAACCTTAGCTCCACAATAAGTTTGACCAACCTTAGCTCCACAATATATTTGACCAACCTTAGCTCCACAATAAGTTTGACCAACCTTAACTCCACAATAAGTTTGACCAACCTTAGCACCACAATAAGAGTTTGACCAACCTTAGCTCCACAATAAGTTTGACCAACCTTAGCACCACAATAAGAGTTTGACCAACCTTAGCACCACAATAAGAGTTTGACCAACCTTAGCTCCACAATAAGAGTTTGACCAACCTTAGCACCACAATAAGAGTTTGACCAACCTTAGCACCACAATAAGAGTTTGACCAACCTTAGCTCCACAATAAGAGTTTGACCAACCTTAGCACCACAATAAGAGTTTGACCAACCTTAGCACCACAATAAGAGTTTGACCAACCTTAGCACCACAATAAGTTTGACCAACCTTAGCTCCACAATAAGAGTTTGACCAACCTTAGCTCCACAATAAGAGTTTGACCAACCTTAGCTCCACAATAAATATGACCAACCTTAACTCCACAATATATTTGACCAACCTTAGCTCCACAATAAGTTTGACCAACCTTAGCTCCACAATATATTTGACCAACCTTAGCTCCACAATATATTTGACCAACCTTAGCTCCACAATAAGTTTGACCAACCTTAGCTCCACAATAAATATGACCAACCTTAGCTCCACAATAAGAGTTTGACCAACCTTAGCTCCACAATATATTTGACCAACCTTAGCTCCACAATAAGAGTTTGACCAACCTTAGCTCCACAATATATTTGACCAACCTTAGCTCCACAATATATTTGACCAACCTTAGCTCCACAATAAGTTTGACCAACCTTAGCACCACAATAAATATGACCAACCTTAACTCCACAATATATTTGACCAACCTTAACTCCACAATATATTTGACCAACCTTAGCTCCACAATAAGTTTGACCAACCTTAGCTCCACAATAAGAGTTTGACCAACCTTAACTCCACAATAAGAGTTTGACCAACCTTAGCTCCACAATAAATATGACCAACCTTAGCACCACAATAAGAGTTTGACCAACCTTAGCACCACAATAAGAGTTTGACCAACCTTAGCTCCACAATATATTTGACCAACCTTAGCTCCACAATAAGAGTTTGACCAACCTTAGCACCACAATAAGAGTTTGACCAACCTTAACTCCACAATAAATATGACCAACCTTAGCACCACAATAAGAGTTTGACCAACCTTAGCTCCACAATAAGTTTGACCAACCTTAGCACCACAATAAGAGTTTGACCAACCTTAGCTCCACAATAAGTTTGACCAACCTTAGCTCCACAACAAATTTGACAAACCTTAACTCCACATTTGGGATGTTCTTGAAATACTTTGGTAGCTCTTTCCTTATAGTTGTTAAGACATCATGATAGCTGGCAAGCAAATCCTCCTGTTGAAAGCATGTATAATATATGTAAATTTATCTAAATTTGTGGAATCTAAGCAGTACAAGTTCTAAATTGGAACATATCTTGTGTTTTGAAGGTATTATTTGGTATAATAGTGTTTTCAATTGTGAATACTTCTGATATTGGAATTGTCAACAAACATTACACAAATTACGTATTAAGTAACAAATAATATAGTGACATCTAAGACTTGAAAGTCTCCCAGAGATCAATATAAGTTTGACATTTAGTCAAGAAACTCATTGGTATTTTATTGGAATATTAAGTCACAAAATTGAAAACTAATTATAACATTGATTATATTGTGTGCTCTAAAGTTTGGAGACAAATAAATTTCAAACATTTAAATTTACCTGTGTGGTGAAGTAAAACTGTTCATCAGTTCTCAAGAATTGAAAAAATTCTGCAATGTCGCCATCAAATCCAACTGCCTTTAACACCTTGGAATAATCAGCAGAAAACAGAAATAATTTCACCCAAACACCTCATATACAATTAACTATTGTAACTACCCTGGCCTTGCAAACCACAAACAATGGATATGATGATAAACTGAAAACACCATCATAGCCTAGAAACCAAGACACTGTAATGGATATGATGATAAACTGAAAACACCGTCATAGCCTAGAAACCAAGACACTGTAATGGATATGATGATAACTGAAAACACCATCATAGCCTAGAAACCAAGACACTGTAATGGATATGATGATAAACTGAAAACACCATCATAGCCTAGAAACCAAGACACTGTAATGGATATGATGATAACTGAAAACACCATCATAGCCTAGAAACCAAGACACTGTAATGGATATGATGATAAACTGAAAACACCATCATAGCCTAGAAACCAAGACACTGTAATGGATATGATGATAACTGAAAACACCATCATAGCCTAGAAACCAAGACACTGTAATGAATATGGTGATAAACTGAAAACACCATCATAGCCTAGAAACCAAGACACTGTAATGGATATGGTGATAAACTGAAAACACCATCATAGCCTAGAAACCAAGACACTGTAATGAATATGATGATAAACTGAAAACACCATCATAGCCTAGAAACCAAGACACTGTAATGGATATGATGATAACTGAAAACACCATCATAGCCTAGAAACCAAGACACTGTAATGGATATGATGATAAACTGAAAACACCATCATAGCCTAGAAACCAAGACACTGTAATGGATATGATGATAAACTGAAAACACCATCATAGCCTAGAAACCAAGACACTGTAATGGATATGATGATAACTGAAAACACCATCATAGCCTAGAAACCAAGACACTGTAATGGATATGATGATAAACTGAAAACACCATCATAGCCTAGAAACCAAGACACTGTAATGGATATGATGATAAACTGAAAACACCATCATAGCCTAGAAACCAAGACACTGTAATGGATATGATGATAAACTGAAAACACCATCATAGCCTAGAAACCAAGACACTGTAATGGATATGATGATAAACTGACAAGCGACCTATCGGTCAGAATAGCGCCGCTGTTTTTTTTTTAATTTAATTTTTTATTTTGGTGACATGTAGAAGTGGTTCAGGTCTTCAGCTCTTCGAGTCACTATGCAGTTTTGTTTTAGCGATGCAATAAAGTGGTTAGTGGTTTCATATGATGTCTCACTATAAAACACATTTTACACAGAAGTTGGTAATGTATTGTACTTTTATACCATAGTCACCATTTTATAACAAAAATCTACTGTTATGAAAAATTGCACAAAATCTCAGAAAAAAATGACTGGGAAATGCACACAAGAAAAAGAAAAAAAGAGGATTTTGAGGTTGGCTATAAGTAATTCCAGTGTCTTACAGCTGTAACCCTGGAAAATTTTAATGAAGAATGAAATAAACTAGGGATCTAAAATAATTTTGAGGCAATTTGAATTTCAATTTTCTAACAAATTTACAAAGTCAACAACATTCAACTTGTTCTAGTTGTGGTAGATATATATAGGGAAGAAATGTATTAATCGCCATCTTAGTTTCCGTACGGCGACAATCTCAAGTACCCGGAAGAGAGTCATTCTCAGCCATACGTTACAGTGGTAACACTCGTTCATGTTCGGTTACCTTTCACAAAGAAAACACAACGAAATGGTTGAAATGATCTTTTTTTAATTTCTTTTCATCACAACAACAAAATCTGCGTGATCAAAAGTGTTGTAAACTAAACCAGAAAGAATTATCGGACTGGCTAAACTTCCCGATGAACTGGAAGGTCCTACTACTTCCAAGTAAGCCTCGATAGTACTATAGTACGTGAGAAAATCGTCTCAAACTAGCGATACAACTTTCAAAATATAACTTGACATGTCTTCATTTGTTAGAGTTATACAATTCAAGACGGGTTTTCACTCGAAAACAACAATTCTGTGAATAATGACAGTGACACTCTGAACGCAGCGATTTCTCGGACGATGTTACCACTGTAACGTATGGCTGACAACGACTTGCTTCCGGGTTAGTCCCTCGTGCATACGGGTGGATTGTCGGCGATTAATACATGCATGTACATCGTCTGATATTTTAATTCAGAGTGTTTTTTGTGACCGGCGCCTGTCTGTCAGCAGACTCTGCCATTTTTTTCATCATTCCATTGTATTTAAACCTTGTACTTGACATTTCGCAATATTTATAATTCTCAACAAAGTACCTCAACATGCCTCACTTCGCTCGTACTCAAAGCAGCCCCGCACGTAGTCCTGCTTGCATACGGAGGAATTCGGGACTCGATTCTGACAATTGTCCCTCCCCCTCCGGTGTTTAGAGTCAAGTCAGTAATACAGACTCGTGCACCCGAGGACTACCCCGCGCGGTATGATCACTGACACTGATGACATGATGAGAGAGAACCTTTTCGGATTTACATGTAAAACGGGGAAAGATACGCAAAACCTAATGCAAAGTCTGAAGCCAAATTAAAGTTGTAATTATTTTAATTATTTTTACTTGCCAAATATTTGCATTTTGGAAAGGCAAGACACGTTCATGTCGTTTAACTTTACATGTGAACTGTCGGCCATATTTAAACTTCAACCGCGGCCGCATGCCTGGCATGCCCTTCCTTACGCAAGTTGTCTGAATTCTGGTTCACTGTCATTCCAAATTGCACGACAATATAGAATTAACCACAAGTTACATGTTATCTGAAAACATCACACTTTTATAGTGGGTCTGAAGTGTGATTTTAGTGAGTACTAAGAACGTCCTGTGTTGATACTCAAGATACTTGCTGTGGAAAATCGCTCGGTCGAATGAGGTCACCTTCAGCTTCTGGTCGAATCAGGATAGAGTATGCAAATGAGGATGTTGCGGATTGGCTGATAATGTAGAAGGGTGCAGAATTGGATTTGAAGTTTACAACCCTGTTTCGAACAAACGCTTGTCATTTGGGCGCCCAATGCGTAGAATTATGACTATAGCACATATTACATTGCTTGTTTGACGTCAATAGTGTCTTTTGAAAAGTGGCAGTTTACTTAAAGTCTCGTCGACTGATTTCCAATATGGCGTCGGTCATTATGCTCATTAACATATTCATTTTTTTTTCAAATTACAAAAAAAAAATCATAAAAAATAAAAATGAGGATGTGCTGACTTGAAATTAACAAATCTGAGTAAGCTACCCCCTGCGCATCAACACGCCAGATATCAAAGCAATCTAATAAGAGGTTTTCAAGGAGTTGATGAAAATGACATTTTATGAAAAAAAATCATAAAAAATTGAAAATGGCACAGATCAACTTGGCATGAACAAATCTGAATAGCCTCCCCCCAGGGAACATGCACACCAAATATCGAAGAATTCCGACTGTCACTTATGGAGTAGATAGTAAAAATATAAAAGTTTGACGGACACCTATGATTCACTCTACTCTCTATACCTCAATACCCACCTATACCTAAAGCTACGCTTTCAGCTTTCGCTGACAGCGGAGCTAAAAACACCATCATAGCCTAGAAACCAAGACACTGTAATGGATATGATGATAACTGAAAACACCATCATAGCCTAGAAACCAAGACACTGTAATGGATATGATGATAAACTGAAAACACCATCATAGCCTAGAAACCAAGACACTGGTTTTCCTAAATTAAAGCCTATCCACATATTAAAGCATTTTTAACATATATTTTTGTTTTTTTGGCATATTGATGATATTTCAATTCGTAAACAGTTATAGATATTTTGTCATTATAATGGGTGTTATGGTTTTAGTCAAACTACTGTGTTATTGTTCTTGTATTTGCTGGTGTTGTTATTATTGTTACATGCTTGGTGGTAGTGATTTACAGTTGATCACACATTTCTGACCAAGTGTAATGTGTATGTACCTATGAATGCTATCAACATCTGATAGTTATGTCTTTGACAAATATATAGTTGACCACATGCAAAAATAATGTTTACGGCCTAGATATGGGTTTTGCAGACCATCGTTGTGTGGCGGAAGGGCCAACTTTAGGAGAGCCAATAAGCCATATGACCAAGTTCCGTAAAACCCATATCTAGGTAAAGGTTTTATTATATACCTCTTGAAGTGATAAAATATGTTTGCAATCAATATTTTGGACATTTTTAGAAAGAGTAAGGGACAGTATACTGAAAATAAATCACTGTTTGTTGTAAATCTCAATGTATGGTAAGGCCTCATCACATGTATGGCAGATTGATTTCAGTATGTTCATGTAGATCTCTAGCTCCTTCCACATACATGTATGGCAGATTGATTTCAGTATGTTCAATGACATGTAGATCTCTAGCTCCTTCCACATACATGCATTCTTTGAGTCGCACAAAACACACAAAACTAGAAAACATGCAACACAAAATTACTGTAAAGGGTTGGCATTTAATAAAATTCATGATAATTTGACTATGCAACAGACGTTTTGGAGAATGAGGTTGTATACATATGTTGAGTACCTGCCATGATGAATGGCATCCATGCATGCTACAATCGAACAACAACAACTATGTAAAGACATCATGAAACAGGCGTAAAACAGGTCTTTGTAGCACTAAAATCGTCAAAAATCACGAATTGGAAACACTTTCTCTTGTTCTATCTAGGCATTTGATACAGTTAGCTTACAACTATTCATAATTGTATTTTGCGCTAGTGGAGTGGATCATCTATCTATCACCGGCTTCACTATTTGTACATCAGTGATCGACTCCAATGCTTCCTTACCAATATTTGATGTAATTTCACCAAAATTGCCAAACAGAATATTGTTTAAGATTTTTGGAGGAATTAGTCAGGACGCCAAGGTCCAAAATTGGCTTAAAACAGGAGTTACCTTACACGGTTTGGAGTACAATTTTTGACACCATATTTGGTTAGAGTGATATCTGGGCCTTCAGAAAACTGATGTTGCCCCTCTAGACTCTCTTGCGCAAACTCACAGGAGGCAGTTTCCATGGTAACTGTGACATAATTTTGAAGGATGCTAAACGTTAAAAAAATGTCATATATCAGGCTCCAGAAGTGCTATAATCATAATCAAAGTATGTGTATAAATGTTTGAGGAGACGGGCAACTTATTGATCATATGACCTTTCTGATCAAAGGTCAACTTCATAGTGAAAATTCAAGGTCATCTTATTTTTTTCTATATTTTTATTAAACCTCTGGCGGAAAGTTTTATATAACAAACGTTAGACATAGTTGTTATTGCTGAAAATCAGTCATCAAAATAGCAAATGATATAGTCTTTCAGGAAAAATACAGTAAAAGCCTTATTACAAAATCCTGTTACCAAGACAACTGATATCAAGATCCACAATTGTGAAAAATACGACAATACTGAAGATCTCAAGGTCCCCAAGTGCTATAGATTTGATCAAAGTGTCTGTACATGGGTTTTAGGAGATGGGCAACTCACTGAACACATGATCTTTTTGATCCAAGGCGCGGCCAAGATCATAGCCAAAAATTCAAGGTCATGGTAATTTTTTAGTTTTTATCAACAAATCACTGAAACATTACTGTAACAATAAATACAATTATAACAATGTTATATGCTACAGAAAAGTCATAATAGAAAGATTTTGACAAAAATATGTTGGACGTTGCTTTGAAATTACACAAATGAAATTACCAGGTCAACTAAATGATGTTAGCGCGTCAAGTTTTTTGATAGCTTGAATAATTCTCAAGTAGTTTAATGTTGTATATCTTGGTGTCTGAAAGAGCTATGAGTATGGTGCAATTGTCATTACACTGGTTTTGAGGGATGGGCTACACATTGGTTACGTGATATTTTACGTATAAGGTCAAAGTCAAACCTGAGGGCAGGGGTTTCAAAGGGGGGGGGGGGGGGTTCGTACAGTAATATGAAAATGCTTAGTACTGGCATGTCACCGCTGAGGAAGGTACATCACGAATCTTATCGGATATCGTTGTAAACGGCTACAAAGTCAACGTAGAAGAGGAATCACAACCAAACTTGAAATCGATCACCCAGTAAATGGGTAAATAAAGAAACAAACATATCTCAGAAACGATTTATTACTGCAAGGGAAGAAATCTACTAAACACAACTGACAGAATTTTCAAAATTGACAAAGATATTTGCTTGGTGGAACAAAAAAAAACAAAATTGATAATGATAATACAATAGAATGATATATAACTGTATTGCCATTTGCTTAAATTGCATTAGAAATTGGCTTTCCACGTGCACTCATAAAAAGAAGTAAATAAAATTGAAAACTAAAGATTGGAAAGAAAACAATAATTGATAAAACATTGGAAGGAAAGTGCAACTGAAATATAAAAGCAAGAGCTAAAATTACTGTAACACATCAAACAAATTAAAATAAATATACATGATGCTAAAGATACAAATGCAGAGACAAATAACATGAAACTAAAACAAATGGTAAAATATCCTAGGACTGGTTAAAAATGCGAATTGCAGATGGATGAAAGCTCTTTCTAAGACGTTCTGATTTCGTTTTGATACTCTTGTACCGCCTACCTGAGGGTAACAGTTCAGAAAGTGTATGTGCTTAATGACTGGAATCCTTAATGATGGATGTAGCGTTGCGAATGGATCTGGAATCACTTGATATATTGATTGTAAGAATGGTGATTCTGTACCGATGATTCTCTGTGCTGTCCGGACGACTCTCTCAAGTGCAATAACTCATCGTAGGTGATGTTGTTAAACCAGACTCTCTATGACAGTGCGGTAAGAAATGACTAAAATACAACCACGACTCATTTCAAATTTCTTTAAACGTCTCAGAAAATAAAGATGATGTTGTGTTTTCTTTACGAGGTGTTCAGTATTTGTTTGCAAAGACAGTCGATGTGAAAAATGAATAACCAGGAATTTTAGAATATTGACTGTACCGGTATCTGTACCATGAATATTCAAATTGTCAATAACATGTCGTCTTACCAATAATGAAATAGCTTTAATATAAAGTAAAATCACTTGGTAAAGGGTTAGCATTCATTCCCACACAAAAGTTCCCCCCCCAAAAAAAAATTAAAGAAATGTAACTAATCAGAAAGATGAATGATTTCTCGTGCATAATCCGTCTGAAATATCTGTAGTAAGAAATAAAATATGAAAACAACGTCCTTTAATAGACTAAAATCGATGGACACCACATATACTATCTAGAAGCAACAGCAGGAGAAGCATTGTCAAAATTCCTTTAACACTATACATGTAAAGCCTCAAAATGCGATGTGATCACATTTTGACTGAAACCGTATGTATTCAGTGAGTTGCCAGTAGAGCTTTGAGACCTTGAGAAATACACCATTTTCATTTTTTTAATTAATTCTGTATTTACATAACCAATCAGGTTACGTCAAATTAGTTAATCTCAAGTCTAAACAATCTCTACTAACCAATCCCATATTTTCCTCATTGACCAATCAAATGAAGGTAAATATTAAAAACGAGCAAATATGTATGGAATGTAGGAAAATCTTCATTTCTGTGTGATCTGTAGTTTTTTGTTGGATGTCAATAAAGTAGGAGTAGCTATCTTTATAGTACTTGGTTGTACAGGCGTCATTCCTTTTCAGAACCCCTTTCTAGACAATTCCCTTACCCCATAGCAAGCCGACCCTGAATATGCTTTTGCTACAAAATTTATGACAGATTATATAATTTGCTATCGATTTGCTATCTGATGTCTTCAGTAGTTTATAGCAAAAAACCTATGTGGGTGTTTCGATAAAAGTGAAAAATTGAGGTGACCTTGTAAATAGACTATGACCTTGACCTTGGATCGAAAAGATCATGTGATAAGTGTGTTGCCCGTCCCTTAAAACCAATATACCGGTATAGACACTTGCATCATATCTGTAGCACTTCGGTATGCTACGATATTCAGTACCTTCATATTTTGGTGATCTTGATAGCAGTTGTCTTAGTAACAGAAGTTTGTAATAAAAGCAGCTCAGCATATGCCTTTGTTGTATTTTTCCTGAAAGACTATATAATTTGCTATTTTCTGAGCGATTTTCATGTGTAAAGATCGTGTCTGATGTTAACTATATAAAAGATTCCGACGGTATTTTAATAATTACAAAAAATTAAGATGACCTTTTGAAGTTTGACAATGACCTTGACCTTGGATCGAAAGGATCATGTAATCAGTGAATTGCTTTTCCCCAAAACCCTAA